>NC_045606.1:99782843-100025775 GCF_009762305.2 Zalophus californianus
CCTCCTTCCTTCGCCTCACGGTCAAAGGGGCCTCCTGAGCCACCTCGGCCATCCACCGGCACCTTGGTCTCATTTTCTTCTACCTTCTAAGGGCCAGTGCATTTGTGATTCACCGTTGCAACCTGAATTCCGTCCCCACTGCCCCAGAAGCAGGTCTCAGCAAGGCTGCGAATGATCTCGCCGCACAATCCAGAGGATTCAGAAGTTCTTATTACGTGATCTCTCGACACCCTTCAGCTGGGGACTTCCTCCTCTATCCGAAAACACTGCCTTTCTTCAGCCCTGCCGTGCATCTCCGGGTTTCCCTTTCCACTCTCTGGCACCGCACGCCCCCAATCTTTCCAGACTTCTCTGCACGCCATCCCCTGAATGGGAGTGTCCCGAGGGTTCTGTCCCAGGCCCTCTCTTTGCTCACTCCACACTCGCTTCTCTTGGATCATCCACTGCCCCATAGCTTGACAAACATGTCGATGGGCCTCAGACCTCTCTCCGGCCCAGACCCCCCTCCGGAGCTCTGCATCCACATGGCCTGCTTCCTGCTGGGCACGCACTGTTTCCATCTCGCTCAGCAGATTCAAGACTGCTCCGCCTCCTGTGTTGCCCGTCTCAGGGGAATGCTGCTGTTGGGTAGTCGGTCGTCAAGCAGAAATCACACCCACATCGCCACCCCGCTTCTCCCTCTCTGCACTGGGCAACTTATCCCGTGCCTGGTAAGTGTCTCTTCGGTCTGTTACTTCTCTCCATCTCCTCTGGCACCACCACGGTCCACAGTCCCCACCACCTGTCACCTGGACTGCTCATGGGCAGGTGTCCTGCCGCGCCCCCTCCAGCCAGCCCATCCTCTGCAAGTAGCCAATCATCTTTCTAAAATGCACCCATGTCAACATCATTCTCTTCCTGCCCTGCCCAAACCCTTCCATGGCTTCCCACTGCCCCTGGACAAAGTCTGAGCTCCCTGGTCTGTGCTGAAGGCTTTCCTGGTCTGCCCTTCCTCGTCCTCTTTCTTGGGCTCCTCAGGTCTCTCATTCAATGCTCACTCTACCGGCCAGCGGTGCTGGACTTTGGACCTCTGCATGCACCGTCTTCTCCAATCTCCCCCTTCAGCTGGATCCTCATGCTCATTCTTCAGGCCTCATGGTAGAGATGTCCTGCAAACCTCCCTTGACCTTTCCTAGACTTGGGATGTCCTCACCACACACCCCCCTCCAAGCCCTCTGGGCTCGCCCTAGCCGAGGACTTCTGACATTTCTTGCAACTCTGTCTGTCTCACTATTCTTTCCCAGTGCCTAGTGTAGTGCTTGGCAGGCAGTAGGCACCCAATAAATATTGGCTAGGGTTATTTTTGGTGATGGTAATGCTAGAGTTGGAAACGGTCTCAGCCCTCATCAACCAACAATCTATGGTAATGAAATAGCTGAGTTGCAAGAAAATGAATGCTCCGCTCCAAGTCCTATGAGAGGCACAGGAGGGGTCAGACCTGAGCCTTCTCCAAGTCCAGCATGTTCCCCATCATCCTCCCCTCCCCTTCACTGCCAGGCAGCCAGCCAGCCAGCCAACCGGCTGGGCACACGCAGCTACAGAGACGTCTGGATCAAACATCCATCATAAAGACAGAACGTAGGGGAAATGGTGTTGGGAAAGCAACCTTCATCTGCTGTTCATGTCCTTCCTCAGGCTGCCAGGCAGGGAGGCAGGTGGGGCTGCTGTTCCGAGATCTCCTCGGGAGAGTCCCAGAACCCACGGTGTTGCACGCCATCTCCATGGGAATGGCCAAAGGGCGCCCTGCCCTTCTCTGCATTCCCTACAGTTTCAGCCTCAACACCTGCTATGAGAAATGCATGTTCATGCTTCTTCCATCAAATGTCTGAGCTAGAAGCAGGGAGCAGGATAGTGGCTTAGCAATTAGCTCTATTATATTTTCATTTGGTAGAGCCCATTACCAACGCCTGGCTAAATTTAGCTCACCTGGGGTAGGAAGGGACGGTCCTCTGGTGGAGGACTCAGGTGGGGTAGTGGATGTGAAGAGTCAGCTGTTCCCCCCAACCCCAGCCCCACCCCCACCCCCGGCTCATGTAACAGCTCCAGAACCTTCAGATTTTAATTTTAATGACACTTCAAGTACACACATAACCATTCTTTCACTCCCCCTGGAAGGGCTCCTGACCCAGTCAGGCCTTGGGGGGTGGGGGTAGGAGGGTCCAAAAAACAAACGTTCTGATGGGGTCTCTTGTGAGATTCTTGCCGAGACTCATGCCTGAACTGTTCCCAGCAAGGGTTCACACTCTGAGCATTGTCTTTGTCACAGAATGTCAAAGCTGGTTATCCTTTCCGGACTTTTCTCTCCGGCAAGATAAAGAGGGAAGAGCAGCCATCGGGGTGCAGGCCATCGTGCTCACCGCCCAGAAGATCCCCAGCATGGGTCTCTCCAACCAGTGAGCCAAGGAAGGGGCCCGGAGAGAACAGGGCTCAGAAGAAGAGGGGGGGCGCTGGCACCTCTGTGGGAGTGGGCCAGGCTGGGGCCGAGAGGTCGGCGTCGGGGGCAGGGTGGGCGGCTTCGCCGTGGATGCGCTGGTGCCGCACCAGGTGGGTCTTGCGGCTGAAGCTCTTGCCGCATTGCGGGCAGGAGAAGGGGCGGGAGCCGGTGTGGATGGCCTGGTGGCGCACCAGGTTGGTTTTGGAGCTGAAGCTGCGGGCGCAGACGGCGCAGGCGTGGGGCCGACTGCCCGTGTGCACCGCCTGGTGGCGGCCCAGGTGCGACTTGCGGCTGAAGCGGCGGCCGCACTGCGCACAGGCGAAAGGCCTGGCGCCGCTGTGGGCTCTGGAGTGGGCGACCAGATTGGGCCTCGAGCCGAAACGGCGGCCACACTGCGCGCAGGCGAAGGGCCGCTCGCCCGGGTGCACCCGCCGGTGCCGCGCCAGGTGCTGCCCGTGGGCTAAGCCGCGCCCGCAGTCCGCGCAGGAGGACCGCTCGCCGGCGGGAGCGCCCTGGGTCGCCGGGGTGTCCCCGGGCGCGCAAGCCAAGGGCTCGGCAGCGGCGGGGTCCACCGTGGTGCCCAGCGCGCACTCGTCGCACCCAAAGGGGCGCCCCTCGCCGCGGTGCAGACGCTGGTGCGTGGCGAGGTTCTTCTTCCAGCCGAAGCTCAGGCCGCAGTCGGAGCAGGAGAAAGGCTTGGGCCCGGGAGGGGACGGGGTGGGGGACGGGGCGGGGGAACCCGGCGAAGCGGGCGCGTCGGGAGAGGATGGGGCGCGGCCGGCCGCCTCGTGCACCCTTTGGTGCCGCACCAAGTGCTGCTTGTGCGTGAAGCTGCGTGAGCACTGCGCGCACTGGTAGGGCCTCTCGCCGGTGTGGATGCGCTGGTGGCGGATCAGGTGTGTCTTTTTGCGAAAGCGCTTCTCGCACTCGGTGCAGGGGAAGGGCCGCTCGCCCGTGTGCGTCTTCTGGTGCGAGCCCAGGTGTATCTTCTGGCTGAAGCGCTTGCCGCACTCCGCGCACGGGTAGGGCCGCTCGCCGGTGTGCGTGCGCAGGTGGCGGGTCAGGTGCGCCTTCTTGCTGAAGCGCTTGTCACACTCGGAGCAGGGGAAAGGCCGCTCGCCCAGGTGGCTGCGCAGGTGCAGCAGCATGTGCGCGCGCTGCGCGAAGCTGCGGCCGCAGTCTGGGCAGGCGCAGGGGCCCTCGCCGCGATGCAGCCTCTGGTGCAGCCGCAAAGTCAGCTGGTCCCGGAACCGCCGCTCGCACTCCCCGCAGCCATAGGGCTTCTCCGAGCTCGGGGCCCACCCGGCCAGCGCGAGTCCGTCCAGTGCCCCCTGGGTCCCGGGCTCCAGCTTGTACGCGGCGGCCAGAGGCCCCAGGTCCGGCGCGGGAAAAGGGCCGGGGAGTAACGGTAGATGCTGGGGCCATTCGCCCTCCTCTTCTGCCTCCTGATCCTCCTCCTCCACCTTCACCTTCCGTATCATCCACTCATCGCCTGAAGAGTCAAAACCAGACGAGCCAATTAAGCCCCACTTTTACTTATGCCACGTTTATTTGCCAATAGGAGCACCACTTCTGGAGCCCCGCCAGTCTGGCTCTTGTTCTCTCCCTTCTACTGGAAGCTTCCCGGGAATGACCAAATCCGAAGGGCACCGTTCGGTCCACCTCCTTGGTTCCTTGCAGCCCAGGAAGCTGCTGAGAGCCCCCAGCTCCTCCCGCGTGGGGGCTTTCTCCTAGGCTCCCGCGGGGCTGGGGAGTGTTTTCCCTGCCTCTGCAGAAGGCACGGGGGACTTTTGTGCCCCCTGAATATAAACGTTGCTCAAAGTTCAATCCTCAGACTTCACTCCGGGTTCATCTGCTCACGTAGTTAGCTGCCCCAGAGCTTCCAGCCCTTTCTGGAACCACAGTCTCCCATCAGCTGAGCCGCTCTAACTCCCTTCTAGTGGCCACGGAGTTGCCTCTCCAAGGCCCCCCCGCCCTTGCCCCTAACTCCCTTCACTCTTGCCTCTGGAGCCAGGTGGGAAATCCCAGTTTAGGAAGAGGAGGATGGAGTTTACAGGAATTGGGGAACCAGTGAACAGTGCCAACCTCTGGAGGAGCAGGGAGCACCCTCTGGGGGAGCAGGTTTGAGGTGGGTCCCATTGGCCCTTTGCCTCGCTTGGGCACTGCAGGGGTCCAGCCAAGAGAAAGGAGCTCAGGGCCCAGACTGGGAGCATCCACTTGGGTTCTCCTCTGCCACTAGCCAGTAGTGTGACCTTGGTTAACTTACCTCTGTTACCACTCTGAGCTCACTGTGTTAGTTTGCTTAGGTATAAGGGTTGTGTTAGTTCATGGTTCCTAAACATGGTGCCACATCATAACCTCCTGGAGACTTTTACCAAATGCATCTATGGGAGCAGGGTGCATGAATCTGTCCTCTTTCTTTAAAGCTCCCAAAGTCATTCTTGTTTAAGAACCATTGAACCAGATGATCTGAGTCCTGTCTGGCTCTGAAAATCTGTAATAGCCTGAGCACTAGTGGACATGCGCACACGGGCTGTCACAGTTAGACTTACTCCCAGTTTCTTTCACCAATCCATCAGTTCCAAACAACTATTTATCCTATTGTGATACTGCTCTCCTACTCAAGAACCATCAATAGCTCCCTGTTATTTACAGGATAAAGTAAATTCGAGCTGCATCTGAGGTTCATGCCAACCTAGTCCAACTGTCTTACTACGTCCAGGCATAAATGCTCCTCCGCAGCCAAGCTGGTCTTCTCTAACCCCAACCACACGTCAACTTTTCTGTATTAAAGTCTCTTCTCAGCCTAGAATGTTTTCTCATCCTCCACCCCACCATCAGAGCTGATGTCTACACCTCCCTCAAAATGTAGCAGAGATCACCAAAATCTTTGACAAATCCAATGCATGAAGCTCTCTTACCTAGAGCACTTACTGTTAACACCGTTACACTGCCTTGCAATGTGGCTTTATTGTTATTTGTTCTTTTAATTCCTTACTCTAGTTCATATTAATGTCATCTCAGCTAGACTTCAGCTCCTGAAAGGCAGATGTCTTGTGTTCCATTTCTGTATGTGTCTGATACAAACGAGGATTGCCACCATTTATTGAGTGCCAACCACAGATGACACACGGTCCATCCACTGTCACAAAGCTTCCCAGGAACCATGAAGTGACTCTTCTCCTTGCTCACAGGTGAACAAACAAGCTCCTGGAGGTGAAGGAGCCTGTCTAAAGTCACTGGGCTAGGAAATGGAGAGGAAGGATTCAAACCGGGTCTGTGTCAGCCTAGGAGCAACCTCTGTGTTCCCTTCTACCTAAAGCAGCCTGGACCTAGCAGGCCCTAAATAAGCCCCTGGAATAAGCGACATCAGTCAGGCAGAAGGTGCTCAGTGTGGTGGGAGTGGAAGGGAGTGATGGCAGCATTGTGGAGAGAGAAATCAACTGTTCGATCAAACTGGGTGTCGGGGAGATGAGTCCAGTACCACAGATTTGGAGACTTTGGGGACCACCGAGGCCAGTGGAGATTTGGGGGAGGGAGCTTGTTTGGGGTGGGGGAGGCAATGAAAAGGTAGGTCTTCGTGGGAAGGGTAATTCAAGTGGTCAACAAGTACACACATAGACAGGGGGCGGTAGGAGGAGAAGTTCAGACTTCTAGAGGATGTTGAGGTGAGGGTCGGTTTCTCTGGGTGACCAGCCTCTCTGAGTCCTGTCATCTATGATGTGGAGTTCCCCCTGGGGGCTGAAGCTCTACTTCAGAAAGGTGCCAGGGACTGATTCATCTTAGGTTGGAAGGGCCTAAAGGGGCTGCCTCATCAGATAGCAGCCGGGAGTTGACAAGGCCCCTGTCCCCTCTGCCTGGGCCCCCGGTGGGCTGGAGAGATGGGTGGACTTACCTGGGCAGGAGCCCATGGGCTCGGCCTTCTGTGGCGTGCACACCTGGCCTCCTCTGCAGGGGGCTTGAGCTTCTTCAGTGTGGGCACCTTCCACTGGTCTGGGAGCCTCGTGCCCTGGCAGAGAACAGGCTACCTCAAGGACTCCAAAGACATCCCAGATGGACAGAGGTCCCCACTAGTGCCATCAAGCAGGGGCTTTTGCAACCCTAGTCCCAGCCCCACTGGCAGGATTGTGTCCCACATCATACCTGCAGGGACTGAATTCCCAGCTGCCCCTGGGCAGCCTCAGGCTCCTTCAAGCAGGAGCAGCTGCAAGCTAAGGCTGTGGGGTTGCAAGAGCCACCACTGTGAGGAGCTTCTGGAATATGTGTGGGAGGTAGTGGAAGCAAGGAAAGGTCCCTGCCCTGGGACTTGCATGAGACTCCTGGGAGGGGGGCTGCAGACCTCCCAGCCACCAGAGGGACCCAAGTTCCAGGCAAATCATTGCACAAGATCAGAATGTCAAGAAGCCAGACATGGGAGCTACTTAGCCACCTTCCTCACCTCTTCCAAATCTTGCTCAAATCTTACCTCCCCAGTGGGGCCCACTGTCACAGTCACACGATTTAATCCTGCAGGCCCCTCACCCTGCTTTATCCCTGGCCCTCCCCATAGCACACATCCCCTTCCGACACAGTTTATAAGTACATTTGTTTTTATATTTGTTGTTTGCTGACTTTCTGCCCTCACTAAGATTAAGCTCTTGGAAGGCAGGGATCTTTATCTGTTTGGTCACTGAGGTATTCCAAATATGGAGAATAGCACCCTGGCACTTAACAGGTACTCAACAAATACTTGATGAGGAAGGAAAAGGTAGATCCCACCCCGAGCCACTGCTCATGGTCCCCACCGACTTACCAGAGCATGTGCCCAGCATGCTGTCTTCCCTGGAAGGGGACATCTGTTGCTGGTTATTATGGGACCCTTCCCCAGGCTCACTTTGGGGGGCCATCTCCGGCTGTCCCACAGAGAATCCTGTTATAGGCAGAAGGATGGGACCAAGTAAAGCGTCTAGTACAGGTGATCAAAGGGAGGGGCTCTTCCCCTTCCCAAAAACAGGTAAGGGACTTTTTTCAACTTGGCTCAGGAAGGAAGGGTCTCTAGCCAGCATGACAGGGGAGAGCCGGGCTCCCCAGCAGCCTGGCCAGGTATCCACCTCAGCCCCTTTGCACTGAGTCAAGGGCAGGTGAAGGAAGAGATAGACTAGATTTAAACATCCGGGGGCTCTGGGAGTCCGCATGTGCACATGTGCACATGCAATCCCGCACACCCTCCACAGGGCCAGGCATGGAAATAGACCCTGATGGAGCTGAGGCTGCCCTACAGGCTCCGGGGGCGGGGTGGGGGGAGGTGTCTCTGGGGTCTCAGGGTTGCCATCTTCTGAGGACAGGAGGTAGGGAAGCAGCAGGCCTAGGGTGCTGCTGAATCCTGCCTTCCGCCCACCCACGTTCCTTGAGTGCTGCTGGCTCACCCAGAGAGCTGAGGGCCTCAAAGGTCTCTCTCATGGCAACCCAGGGTAGCTCCTCCTGGGAACCAGGCCACACGCCCTAAGGAGAAAACACATCCTTGTTCACATTCTTCTCCCGACAGCTGCCCCTTGGGCCTTGGCTCTGCCCAACCTCTCCCCATCAGCCATCCCCAGGAGCTCCAAAGGTGATGTCCCCGGGTACAGGTAAGGGGAATGAAGGAAGATGGGTTTCAGAAAGCCAAGAGATCTTTGAAGGCCAAGGCCAAGGCCCTGAAGCCACTTCCGCGGGCTCTGGTCAGCTCCAGAAATCAGCTGCAACCCTACCCTCACCTGGCGGGTCTCTGAACCAGGCCCAGCCCACCAGTGCGCCCCACCCCCCAGTGCCCTTGCCTGGGGACGTCAGGAATCAATCGATTCTCTGGGGAGAGGGTGGACAGTGGAAGACCGGGGTGGGGAGCCGGGAACGTCATCTCCTGGGCCCTCCGGCTGTCACTGCAGGAGCTGGTGAAATAGGAGCCAGCCGAGGGGCGAGGGGCGGAGGTGAGTGTCACTATTGGGCAACCGGTGGGGGAGGCCCTCCGAGGAGGGTCTTTGCTGAAGGCAGGAAATGGCTCTTGCTTCCTCTCCCCAAAACCCTACTTCAAAAGCCATCGCCCCTCCCCCTCAGGGCTTCCCCCGGCCGCCACACCCCGCCCTCGAGCCCCCTTCCCAGCTCCTCCTCCAGCGGGTTCCCTGCCCCTCCCCCAGCGGACTCCCCTCCCCCTTCCCCTCCCCCCCCCCCCCCCCCCCCCCCCGGTCTCTCTGGCAGCCTTTCTTCTGCCCCTCCCTTCTCCGGCTCCCTCTGCCTTCCGCCCTCTCTCCCCGCCGAATCCGGCCGGCTCCCCAGCCCCCCCCCCGCCCCGCCCCTCCGGCTCCTCCCCCCGCTCACAGCCGGGCCAGCCCCTCCCGGCCCCCTCCGGTAGGCCCTCCCCAGCCACCGCCCCCCTGACCCGCAGCTCCGGGCAGTCTCGGCGACAGAGCTCCCCTCCTCCTCCCCCGGCTCAGGGCCGCCTTTCCCTTCCCTCCCGGTTCTCCCCCAGGCTCCATCCCCCTCCCCGGCTGCACACCCTCTCCCTTCCTTTCCCCCTCCTCTTTTCCTTCCTCCCTAACGCCGCCCTCCTCCTCCCCGCTTTTCTCCCTCACCCCGCACTCCCCTCCCCTCTCCCTCTCCTCCCCCACTCTGGTTTCCCTTCCTTCTCCTTTCCTCTCTTCACCTCAGTTCCCTCCCTCCCTCCCCCCTCCCCAGCCCTCCTCCCCTCTCCCCACACCATCCTCCTCCCTCTCTCCCCGCCTCCCTCCTGCAGCTTGCCTTCCCCTCCGAGGCCCCCGTCTCCCTTCCCCCTTTGCCTCCCCAGCAGGCTCTCGCTTCCCTACCCTCCCGGTCCCCAGTCCCTAGAACCGCTCTTCCCCTCCCCCTTCCAGTGCGCTCCCCGAGCTCCCTCCCTTGTCCCCAGGCTCCCCCAAGCCTGGGAGTCTGTGGCTTACGGCTCGCTCTGGACCTTCTCACTGACCCTGTTCCTCCCCACCCCTGCCTCCCAACACACCTCCGCTTCCCTCCCCTCTCTCTCAGTGGCTACCTTCCCCATTTCTGTTCCCCACTGACTTCTACCCCCCCCAAGTTTTCCTCCCGACCAGACCCCTCCCGTCCCACCTCCCCGCCTCCGTTTGTCCCCTAGAGCCTCTTCGCCCAGACCTCACTCCAGGGCCCAGCCCCTCCCCGGCTCCCGGGCTCACCTGTCAGCGCCCTTCTCTCCCGCCCCTCCCCAAAAGGCCAGATCCCTTGGCCTCGTTGTCCCCCCCTTCCCCCACGGCCCCCTCCCACACTCCCTCTACCCTGTCCGGAGACTCCTCACTCCCTCCCCTCGGGAGCCTCCCAACCCTCTCCCACCGGACTCCCACCCGGCCCCCTCTCCCCAGCCTCCGCCCCTCCCTCCAGATCCCCGGTCCTCCTCCTCTTCACGACTACCGTGCCCACCCTCAAGCCAGGCCCTCTCTCCCCAGCCCCAGCCCCTCCCTCCTCCAGCCCCTGCCCCTCCCCTGCCCTTTCTTGCCCCCCCCAACCCCACCTCACCCCCTCCGGCGCTCCCAGCGCCCCCACCCCCGGGGCTGTCACCTGCGCGGAGCGGGCAGTGACTGAGTGTCGGTGTAGAAGGGGAAGCGGGCGGAGCTGCCTGCCGCTGGGCGCCTCCACGGCCCGTACCTGGCGGGCTGGCCGGTCGGGTCTCCCCGCTGCTGGCGGGACCCAGGCTCCCCGGCCTTCTGCCCCGGCCGGTTCTGCTCGCAATGGCGCCCGCTGCCTGTAGCTCGGGTGCCGACTGCCCGAAAGACTGACAGACTGACAGCCCCGAAACTTCGCGGGGAGGGGAGAGGAAAAGACGCGGAGGGAGCGGGAGCGGGGAAGCGGCGCCCGGCAGGGGGGAGGGGAGCGCGGAAGGAGGAGGGGAGCTGCGGGGCACCCCGTGGGGGAGGTAGGGGTAGGGGGGTGCTGGAGTGGGGTCGCAGGAGGGCGCACGGCGGGGTTAGGCGTGCAGGTGACGATGTGGAGGGACGGAGGCCCAGAGTAGGTGATGGAAAGTGGGAGCCTAGGAACGAGGTGGGGGGAGGGAAGAGGGGGAAGGGAAGGGAGGAGTGTGGGGGGAGGGGTGGAGGAGGGAGAGGAGGCAGGGAGGAAGGGCACGCGGGCTGCGCGGGAGGGTGCTCGCAGGCGCCGAGGGAGGAGCCAGGGGAAAGGTGGAGCGCGAGGGGAGGGGGTGCGGTGGGGAGTTGGGGAGGAGAAGAGGAGGGGGCGTGCTCGGAGGAGGAGAGCCAGTGAGTGTCTGCGTTGCTGTCTTTGAATCGCGAGTGCCCCCCCCTGCCCCCCCCGGAGCGTATCTGTGCGGCGCTTCGTCGCGGTGGGATCGAGTCTCCCGACAGTCGGTCTGTGGGGTCGATCTGGGAAACTCCGACCCCGCCCCTCCTCTCTACCCCGATTCCACCCGGATCCGCTCAGACCCACAACCGCCGGCAGATTCCGGAGGACCCGAAGCGACACCCGCGGCGGGAGTCGGGTCACTTGGGGCAGCGAGGGGTGGTCGAAGGAGACCGAGCTGGGCCTCAGTGCCCGCCGAGAATGGACCCTTTGAAACAGAAATTGGGGTGGGGGCTTTGAGCCGGGTCCCCAGGGAGAAGGCGGGGCTGGAGAGGAGGCACTAGGGGGTGAGGCTGGAGACGGGCTGGGCGGAGACTCAGAGGGCGGGGTCCCGGGGAGGGGGCTGCTGGGAGGGGAGACTTCTCTGGGCGGGGTGGGGGCTGGTCCTCCTACTGGCCTGGAAACCTGTACCGGTTAGGTGTGGAGGGATGCCCGCAGCCCTTAGATCCGGTTTCGGGGGAGTCTTGGGGTCCCCGCCCGGGTTATGATGGTTTTCTTCGGCCTTGCCACCCAGGCACCTGACTCCGTCTGAAAGCTCCCTCTATCCTGTTCTTGTCCCGCTGAGTGGGCTGGTTATTCCAGGCCCCCTCTCCCATCTCTCTTTCTCCAATCTCCCCTGGCTTCCAGCTTCCTCCCTCCTGCCCTCTTTAGGGGAGAGGGGCATTGTGACTTGGGTTTCTCCCCAATCCAGGCGTTGCCTTATCACCTGCGGTTAGAATCCAGAGCGGGGAGTGAGTCCTCCAAAGAGAAGCACAGCTCTCAGCAGGGGCACCATCAATATTCCTTGCCGTTAAGGAGAGATATAGTAGCGGGTGGTACCCGGGAGAGCACTGGGTACCTCGGAATCAGCTGGGAAAGGCTCTTCAACCTCCTGGATGGGCTCCTTCAGCTAGTCAGCGCCCAGTGGGCTCATGGCCCCGGGAGTAGAGTGTCTCTTTGTGCTAGGGTGGGGCAGGAGCACTTGTGAGACCTGCAGCAGGGGTGTGAGCCTGTGAAGCAACAGGGGGAGAGTGGATGGGGTACATGTGTGAGAGATTAGGAACAGCAACATGCTCATGGCCCAACCCTGGCCTTTTCTGAGGACCCCACCTGAGAGCTCCCTGAGGGACTCACTGCACCCTCTTTGGGCCACAGGACCGATGGTGGGCCCAGGAGAAACGCCTAGCGTGGCTCTGGTTCCCAGCAGCTTCCTCGCCCGAGGTGGGGTAACTATGTGGAATGCTCAGTGGGACAGCAGATTTAGGGGATGGAGGTCTATGGAATCTGAGGCCCGGGCCACATCCCAGCCTGGGTGTCCTGGGAGTTGGTAACCAAGATGTAACGAGGATTCACCTGGGCCACCTGCTGCCCCAACCGGATACTCAGATGATCCTATCCGGCTGCCTTGCCCCCAGGGTTGGGGGAGGCTGCCTTCCAGGCCCCTTTGTCTCCTACCACCGCCACCACCCCCCCCCACCCCCCCCCCCCACCCCCCCCCCCCCCGCAACAGACACACTTTCCACCCTTGCCACTCCTCCTGGAGTCTTGCTCTGTTCCCCTGCCCAGGCTTCCTGGTTCTGGACCCTAGGAGACTCTCTCAAAAGGAGACCAGAATGGACCCAGCCAGCCACACATAATCACCCCCAGTAAGAAGTCGGACCACAGAGGAAAGGGCACATGCTCTCCCACTGCCTTCACACAGTTCAACCAGCCTGAAAACTCAGCTCCTTCTGCTCACTGGCCCTGGCTTCACAAGTGCCTACTGCCTACAAGAGGGGGCAGGAGGAGGCGGGGAAGGGAGCAGGGAGAGAATCACAGTCAAGTTTAGGGCTAGAAGACCATATCAGTCATATGGCACAATAACTTAACCATTTTGTGGGGTCCTAGTTCCTCTTTAGAATGTAATAACAGTTATGGAACTACAGGAAAATGTGTACACACACAATTTCTTTTTTTTTTTTGAAATTTATTTATTTGAGAGAGAGAGAGAGAGAGCAGGTGCAAGGGGGGGGAGGGGCAGAGGGAGAGCAAGAATCTCAAGTAGACTCCACGCTGAATACGGAGCCCTGATCCCACCACCCGGAGATCATGACCTGAGCCGAAATCAAGAGTCCGATGCTTAACAACTGATCCAGGTGCCCCTGCACACACACAATTTCAAAGTGGAGACCCTGAGTCACCCCCAAGCATCCCTGGGAAGCCCCTAAATTTTTTACTAGCAAGGAAATTGAGGCTCAGAAGGAGGTGGCTTGTTCGGAGTCCACCTTAATTTATGGCACAGCCTGAGGATGGAAAAATATCAGAGGCTCAGGGTGTCTGGCTGTGACCTGGACCACATGCAACCCCCCGCTGAGCGCACAGACACAAGTAAGCACATGCGCACGCACACACACGCACGCACACACACACACACACACACACACACACACACACACACGAGGGGCAGGAAGGGGACTGTTTCCAGGGAGAGCTGGCCTCTGAGGGGATTGTGCCATGTGCAGGCAGGTCCAGTCTGGTTCTGAGCAGCTGGTGCCCCGGGGCCTGGGGCTGAGATAAAGCCTCCCCAGCCCCACGGGCCTCGTTCTAGCTGTCTGGCTGCTTTGGACACACTGAAGTCTGGCTGCTAGAGACTGCAGTGTGGGGCGAGGAAGGCCAGCACTGGCCTTTCCGCTCACCTGCCGCAGCAGTGCCTTCCCCAAACCCAAGCCTCACAGCCCCCCAAAGGTGACCTGGGCGGGGAGCACCATGCTGCTCTTTGGGATGGCATGGGCACTGGCTAACGGGTAAGCAGCCCAGCCTGGGGCCCCTCTGACTAAGATCCTCTGCTCCTGCCTCACGAACAGGACCCTCTGGGGCAGCCAGGTGCCCTCCCCTATGCTTCTTGCTCCCAGCCAGCCTCCTCTTCAGTTCACTAACCCTTCCCTGGGAGGGGCTCTTTGGGGAGTGGGACCACAGGACACGGCCTCTTGGCAGTAGAGGGGCTGGTGGCAGTAGCTGTCATTCCCCAGCTGTGGGCAGGCGGTGGTGTGAACATACACGAACCTTCCTGGTGGAGGAGGAAGTGGCCCCCCCGCCAGGAGGACCTGGTGCCCTGCACCAGCCTCTAACTATTACCAGCGCCCGGGCTGGCAGCTGGACCTGTCCTGGAGTGGACGTGCCGGGCTCTGTCCCATCTACAAGTGAGTGAGGGTCGGCGCCTTGGGTAGCTGCTGAGCAGGAGAGAGGACTGGAGCCAACGTTCTGGGGGGAAGGTGAACTGGGTGGTGTCCTGGAGAAGCAGGCGTTTGGGAAATAGGTCTGGCTGGGTTCAAGAAGAGTCAGGGGTGTGGCGTTGGGGACAGGCAGCACAGGGAGCAGGCAGTGTGGGGAGAGGTACAATGTCTGCTCCCTGTGCCTCCCCTCCAGTCAGCCTTCCCAACATCATTCTCCCTTTGCACAAGGGGAAATTAAGACCTGGAAGAGATGGGGCGCCTGGGTGGCTCAGTCGGTTAAGCGTCTGCCTTCGGCTCAGGTCACGATCCCAGGGTCCTGGGATCAAGCCCTGCTTTGGCATCAGGCTCCCTGTTCAGCCGGAGTCTGCTTCTCCCTCTCCCTTTCCCCCTCTCCCCCCACTCCCCCTGTCCCTGCTCATACTCGCTCTCACTCACTCACTCTCTCTCTCAAATAAATAAAATCTTAAAAAATATATATTTAAGTGGGACGCCTGGGTGGCTTAGTAGGTTAAGCATCTGCTTTCGGCTCCGGTCATGATCTCAGGGTCCTGGAATCGAGTCCTGCATCGGGCTCCTTGCTCAGCGGGGAGCCTGCTTCTCCCTCTGCCTGCCGCTCCCCCTGCTTGTGCTCTCTCTGACAAATAAATAAATAAAATCTTTAAAAAAAAAACAACCTCCCAAAAATATATTTAAAAAAAAGACTTGGAAGAGAAATTACATGAGAGAGTCACTCAGAGAATAGATGACCAGATTGAATGTCCCAGGCCATTCTCAGAGACAGGGACGGGGCTGCGCTGAACACTAACATCTTCTCCCTGCTGCCCTTTCGGTGGACCCAGGGCCCCAGAAACCCGGCTTGCTGCAAGGAACCGGACAGTGAAGGCTTGCTGCCCAGGCTGGGGGCGGGCAGCCACTGCACCCTGGGTAAGCACCTGCTATTAGCCCAGATCTGTGGTTTCATGGAGGCTTCCCCGGGGAGGGAAGTTGGGTCCAGGCTGACTGTCCGGGTCGCCCCATTCTCTCCCTCCACCTGCCACAGCCCTTGCAGAAGCCAGCCCTGGGGGCCATTGCTTTGCCACTCGGCAGTGCCAGCAGCAGGCCGGCTCAGCTAACGCTTCTGCAGGAAGCCTGGAGGAGTGCTGTGCTTGGCCTTGGGGACAGAGCTGGCGGGAGGGCAGCTCCCAGGCTTGCCTCAGCTGCTCCAGCCGACCCCTCCCAGGTGGGTCTGCAGCCCTGGCCATCACTTTCTCCCCCTGCCCAGGCACTGCCACATAGAATCCTTGAGCTCTGGGCCTTCCTGCAGGGCCCATGCCCATTCCCTTGCGCTCTTGGATGAGTCACCTCCCATCCCTCCCGCCTCCAGAGTGACCATTCACGCTCCACCTGCCTCCTGCTCTGGGGGAAGCCCCACGTCCTCACCCTCCACCCTCCTGCCTTCACACTCAGCGGCTCACAGTCAGTGTATCTCCTCCAGGCAGCACTCCCTCTCCAGCCCTCCTGCAGCCCCTGGCGGGGGCCGTGGCCCAGTTCTGGAGCCAGCGCCAACGGCCCTCGGCCACCTGCGCCACCTGGTCAGGCTTCCACTACCGGACCTTTGATGGGCGCCACTACCACTTCCTGGGCCACTGCTCTTACCTGCTGGCGGGCACTGCTGATGCCACCTAGGCCATCCACCTCACGCCCAGGGGGCACTGCCCCCAGCCTGGGCACTGTCAGCTGGTGAGGGAGGGAGGTGGGGAAGGACACAGGAAGGGAGCTGCACAGGGGGAGGAGGTGAGCCACTGAACACCTCTTCCACTCTGTCTCCCGCAAGGCCCGAGTAATGATGGGACCCGAGGAGGTTCTGATCCAGGGCAAAAATATCTCTGTGAACAGGAAGCTGGTACCTGATGGGGAGTCTCAGCTGCTCCATGGTACTGTAGGCAGTAGGGGACTTCCCAGGGCCCCATTTGTTCCTCAGGGACAGCCTGCCTACCCCCGGGGGCAGGGGACAGCAAAAGGGGCAGCTGAGTGGGAGACTGCTGCCCCACCCCCCACTGCGACTGGGGGTATTTGGAAATGAGGGAGCCTGCTGAGTCATGGAGGTCATGGACCTAGTCTCCAGGTTGACTCCTGCAAGCCACCCCCGCTCGTTCCCTCACAGTGTGGCTTGGGGCCAGTCCCTTACTAACCTCTTTGAGTATCAGGACGCCTGGCTGGCTCAGTTGGTAAAGCAAGGGACTCTTGATCTCAGGGTTGGGAGTTTGAGCCCTTTGGGTGAGGCGATTACTTAAAAACAAAATCTTTGAGGGGTGCCTGGGTGGCTCAGTTGGTTAAGCCTCTGACTCTTGATTTCAGCTCAGGTCATGATCTCGGGGTCATGAGATGGAGCCCGGTGCCGGGCTTTAAGCTCAGCAGGGAGTCTGCTTGGGATTCTCTTCCTCCCCCTCTCCCTCTCCCCCGCCTCCTGCTTGTGTAATCTCTCTCTCGCTCAGATAAATAAATCCTTTAATAAAATCTTAAAAAAAAGAAAAACCCACAACAAATCTCTTTCCCCACCTGCCTCTCCGTGCTGGGAGGAAGGGCTTTTGTGCTATCAGGTGGGACCCTGTCTTACTAGAGCTTTTTTCCTGGGCTTCGGTCCATGAAGTGAGGTGGGGGTGGGGTTGTGTGTGTGTGTGCTCACAAGAGCTTTGTAGTTTACTTATATCTTGGAGTTACTTGCTCAAGAGAGCATCTGTAGTGTCCACGAGCTTCTCAAAGAGTGCTCTGATGGGAAAAACCAGTTGCTTCTCCTTTAAAGAGTATGAAGTGCAGAATTCTCTAGAATTGTCAGAATTCCATCTCCTCTCCTTCCCTGAGCAGTCTGCGCCTTAGTGTGATGGTGGGAGGGGTGGGAAGTGTGACTCCTGCCTTCTCCTGCCCAGGGCTGAGCCTGCAGTGGCAAGGGGACTGGCTGGTGCTGTCAGGGGGCCTGGGGGTCACTGTGCGCCTGGACAGGTCCAGTTCGGTCTCCGTTTCTGTGGACTCTGAGCTCCAGGGACAAACTCAAGGTCTCTGTGGAGTCTACAATGGCCAGCCTGAGGGTAAGTGGGCATGACTCGGTTGCTGGTATAGGAGGGAAGGAAAGACTGGAGAGCCCAGACAGGGCACCTCTGCCTCGCCCTTCCCCAGATGACTTCCTGGAGCCTGGAGGGAGACTGGCTGTGTTAGCTGCCACCTTTGGGAATTCCTGGAGGCTCCCTGACTCAGAGGTGAGACTACAGCCCCCAGGGAGCCCAGGCTCACTGCCCTGCTCCTGGTTGCTCCCCAGCTCCTGGCTTCTGTGATACCTCCAAGCCTCTGTTCTCTGTCTTCATCACTGGCCTTTTCCCTGGTACAGGGCCTGGCCCTCTCCCAGACCCTTGGTGGGGGGCAGGCTCAGGATCCCATGGACTTCAAGTGGTGAACTGATCACCGAGGGGACACACTCAGCAACCTGGTCACTGACCAGTTTTGGTTAACTAGCTAGTTATGAAACCTCCTGCCTGTGGGTTGATGTGATCCCAGCTCCCCCACCCCCTACCAGAGCTTACAACTGTGTGGCCCCCCCAAAACCCCAGGTTGTCTGGGCTGGTGGCCATGACAGTGGGGACTTGAAGCAGCCATGAGGGTAGTGGCCACTTTCCTGGTGTCCTGGTTAATGTCCCCCCTCCCCCACTGACCTGAATTCAATTGTCTCCAGCCTGGGTGTCTGGATTCAGTGGAGGCAGCCCAGGGCTGTGAGGACCCCCTGAGCGGCACAGAGGCAGGCACCGAGGCTGAAGCCCAGGAGGTGTGCCACCAGCTGCTGGACAGTCCATTCAGGGAACGCCATGCCCAGGTATGGGTGGGGGTGGAGGTGGTATCCACCACCAGGGGGGCGGGAAGGAGTGGGTGCTAGAGAGGTGCCAAACAGGGAATCTGGTCCTGTCGTTGCTTTGAATGAATGATCTCAGCGGTCCCTTCTAGTGCTCATTCTGTTTGATTCTAAGTCAGAGCATGATTGAAGCGAGAGGAGGGAGTGCTGGTGAGGCGGTTGACTGAGGGGCTGTCCTTTCTCTGAAGGTTCCCCCTGCTGAGTACCACCAGGCCTGCCTCTTTGCCTACTGTTCTGGGGCCCCAGCAGGCAGTGGGTGAGAGGCCCGTCGGGAAGCCGTGTGCACCACCTTGGCCAACTACGCCCAGGAGCGTGCCAAGCCCCATATCCATGTGGGCTGGAGGAAGCCAGGCTTCTGCGGTAGGGCTGGTGCCTGTCCCTCTTTGCATAGCCCCTGGTGTCCCCACCCTGCGCAACTGGGACCATTCTGACAGCAGCCCTGTGACCCTGGTTTCCTGAGCGCTGGGCCTCCTCCCACGCGCCCTCTCTTTGGGCTGCAGGCAAGCGGGGTCTGGCGGGAGGAGGGGGACCCTTGGACCTCACAGCCCACTCCCGTGCCCACAGAGCGCCTGCGCCCTGGGGGCCAGCTGTACTCGCACTGCACCTCGGCTTGCCCAGCCAGCTGCTCAGCAGTGGGTGAAGGAGGGGAGGGGTCCTGCCGGGAAGCGTGCGTGTGCCCGCCCGGCCTCTTCTGGGACGGCGCCCTCTGCGTGCCGGCCGCGCGCTGCCCCTGCTACCACCGGCGCCGGCGCCCCCCCCCCCCCCCCGCCCCGAGACACCGTGCGCCAGCAGTGCAACCCCTGGTGGGTCCGCGGGCCTCGCTGGCCCTCTGGCCGCGTGGTCCCCTCGGAGCCCTCCCTTATGCTATCTCCTCAACCTGTCTCCCCTTCCGGGGGGCCCCTCACAAGGGGCCTGTGACCTCTCCTGGCATAATTGATGGCCCTGCTTAAAGACCTAGCCAGTGACCTCCACCAGCTGACCTCCAGGCCTTGCAGGGTTACAGGGGTTGCTGGCGGAGGGAGGGCCACGGGGTTGGCTGGGGGCAGGAGGTCGTGGGCTCCGAATCAGAGCGCGCTCCCCGCCCCGTGTGCCCACGGCGTGGGCCAGGACGGCCGCGGGCTCTGCGCGCAGGCGCCGTGCCCAGCCGAGTGCGCGGTGGGCGGGGACGGGCATTACCTCACCTTCGATGGGCGGAGCTTCTCCTTCCGCGGCCGCCCGGGTTGCCGCTCCAGCCTGGTGCAGGTGGGTAGGGGGTTAACGCCGGGAGGAGCCCTCAGTGGGGCGCTGTAGGCGAGAGGTATGTTTCTCATCATAAATCAATGAGAAACACACAGTCGTTCCGGGAAAAGCTGAGAGAGAACCGACTCTGGAGGGAGGATGGCTTGCCGCAGACCCCTAAAACCTGCCATTGGGGTCCTCGCCTCCGCCTTAGGTTCCCGTGAATGTTCCCGCCCTAGCCCAGGGCACAAAGCAAAACCCATCCTCACAGTCCTTTCTCACAGATCGGACTGGCTGGGCTTATCACAGGCTATTTCCTGCAAAACAACCCCAGGAGAAAGCTGGGTTCTCCTTCCTCCCCAGCCCTTCCCCAATCAAGTTAGGTGACTTAACCAAGTTCAGGTCCAGAGACACAAACAGATGTGGACATAGGCCGCAGATTTAGCACGTGCGTACACAGAAACAGAGAGATGAGCATGCATACCTGCGGGGAGAAGGGAGGGGAGGCATCTTGCACCAACACGCACACACACGTGCATGCACACACACCTCTACATACTTACACACGCATGCCTGTGTGCACACACACATAGAGATACTCATAAGTGCTAGTGCTGGCCAGGGTTAAGCCCTATACCTCACCGAGAGTGTGGCTGGCAAGAAGGTGCTCAGCACATGCGTTGGGTGGGAGCTGCCTCCAGGTGGGTGCTGTAGGTGTCCTGTAGAACAGGAGAGGGTGCAGAACAGACCCTGTTCTCGGGGTCTTCCCCACCTCCACCCTACCACATTCCTCACCATCTGCCCCAGGACTTGAAGGGGCAGCTGCTGATTGTGCTGGAGCATGGGGCCTGTGACACTGGGAACTGCCTCCACGCCATCTCTGTTTCTCTGGGGGACACCCACATCCAGCTCAGAGACTCAGGTAGCCCTCACCTGCGATGTGCTCCCCCCCAATCCTCATCAGCCCAATCCCGAAGGAGTAGCCCCTCACAGGCCTCCTCTTCCAGGGGCTGTACTCATCGATGGGCAGGACATGGGCTTGCCGCGGCGTGGGCCTAAGGGCCTCAGTGTCTCCCGAGCCTCCTCCACCTTCCTACTGCTGCGCTGGCCTGGGGCCCAGGTTCTCTGGGGAGTGTCTGACCCTGCAACCTACATCACTCTGGACCCCCGCCATGCCCACCGGGTGTGCTGGGAGGGCAGGTGAGTGGCTGGGCAAGGCCACGGTGGGCCAGGATTTGACTGTCCCATGCCCACTCCTGTGGCCTGGGTGCAGGGTCTGTGTGGCACCTTCACCTGGAACCAGCGGGATGACTTCCTGACACCTGCTGGCGATGTGGAGACCAGCATTTCAGCCTTTGCTAGCAAGTTCCAGGTGGCAGGCGAGGGAAGCTGCCCCGCAGACGACAGCGCCCCACTTTCCCCCTGCGGCACCCACACTCAGCGCCACATTTTTGCGGAGGCAGCTTGTGCCGTCCTGCACGGCCCCACCTTCCAGGTAGCCGGATTGGGGGTGCTCCTGTTCGCACCTGTAAGTTGGGGTCAACACCTGCTCTGCCCTCGCCCTGGGCTACTGGGAGGGCCCTGCTCCCTGCCGTGGCTGGGCTACCAAGCCCAGGGAGGTGGCAGTGAGGACCCGAGGGAATAGGGCAATCTGTGGAGGGGGAGCCAACCCAATTTTTTCCTCCTCTCCCCCCTCAGGAATGCCAAGGCCTGGTGGACAGGGAGCCGTTGCACCTGCGCTGCTTGGCAGCTGTGTGCGACTGTGCTCCTGGCAAGGACTGCCTGTGCCCTGTGCTCGCTGCCTTTGCTCGTCGCTGTGCCCGGGAGGGTGCCTGGTCTCTCTGGAGGACCCACACGCTCTGCCAGTGAGTCGGCTCAGCCAGCCAGCCCCACCCTGAGGCTCCTCCTCCCAGCCCCTTCTAGCAATAGCCCAGAGGGATCCAAAAGCTTTGCCGCAGGGGAAGGTGCCCAGGAGGCCCTCGGACCTTGGCAGGTTGCTGGGCTTGCCTTGTTTCGGAATTCCAGAAGGGCGGGCCAAGCAGCAGCAGTTATGCCCCTGACCTGCATGTGTCTCTGTGCCCAGCTGTCCCGTGTCCTGGGGGCCAGGAGTACCAGGAGTATAGCCCAGGGTGTGGTCGAAACTGTGGGGAGCCAGAAGACTGTGGGGAGCTGGGCAGCTGTGTGGCTGGTTGTAACTGCCCCCCAGGACTGCTGTGGGACCCCGAGGGTGAGTGCGTGGCCCCCAGCTTGTGCTCCTACCAGCTTGGAACTCATCGCTATGCCCCTGGCAGTGCCACCATGAAGGACTGCAACCGCTGGTGAGGGCGGTGGCCTTGGGGGGAGGCACAGAGCTTGGGGGTGAAGAGGTGGAACTTAGAGAAAAGGGGCCGGGCTTGTAGCCCTGTGGGTTAGGGCCTGGCATGCACTCGCGGGGCAACAGAGCACTCATGGCTTCGCCTCGTTGTGGAGCACTTCAGGCCTATAAAGCACTCTTGTACATCATCTTATGTAATTCTGCCTCATTCTTACAATGACCTAGTAAAGTAGGAAGTGGAAGAATTGTTCCCATTTTGCAGATGAGGAAACTGAGGTTCTAATAGGCCACACGGCTTGCAGAGTCACACAGCTGTTTAATGATGAAGGGCTAGAACCCAGATCTCTGAATTCTGGTTGAGTGTGGTCCAGAGGCTCTTCCAAGGGTTAGGGAGAAGTAAAGGCCAGTTCTGGACCTGTGGAGGCAGGGCCAATGGCGAGGGCTTGGTGGGTGAGGATGAGACTTCAGAGAATCCCTCTCCTACCTGGCTGGGAATGGGGTTCTTTGAGAACCTCAGAGCCCAGGGAATGGCCCCATTGGAGCTGGGGCAGGAAAAGGTGACCATGCCCATCCCACATATGGCTGATGCGGGGAGCAGCCCCACTTCCTGTGCTTGTAACTGAGGTGTGGGGGGTGAGATGCTCAGGTCTCCAGAGTCAACGTTAGGGGCTTGGACTCCGTGGGTTCCTGAGACTCTCCCAGGTCAGACCAGAGGCGCCTGGGCCTGCCTTGGGCCTGCCTCTTACCTGCCTCCCATTCCTTGGCAGTGTCTGTCGGGAGAGGGGCCTCTGGAATTGCTCTGCTCACCACTGTGGCCCCCAGCAGACATTCTGCCCCCGTGACCTTGTCTATGTCCCTGGTGCCTGCCTCCTCACGTGTGACAGCCCTGGTGCCAACCACTCCTGCCCCCCGGACAGCACAGGGAGCTGTGTCTGTCCCCCAGGCACCGTGCTGCTGGTAAGTCTGGGAGGGGGCTGCACGGGGCACCGTGGCCCCTACTCCACCCAGGGCGCTGCCCTAGCCCCCCTGGGTGTCTGAAACAGTGAGTGGCGGGTCAGGCAGCCCCCCAAGGTGCCCCTTTGTCCCCGGCCTCTGCCCAGAACGAGCACTGCGTGCCTCCTGAGCTCTGTCCCTGCCGTCACGGAGGGCAGTGGTATCCGCCCAATGCTACCATCCAGGAGGACTGCAACATTTGGTATGCCTAGCCCCTTGAACTGGGATGAGGTGGGATATCCAGACTGGCCTGGGCAAGGGGAGCTCTCCAGGACTGCCCCACGCTCAGGGTCTGCTGCTTGGAACCTGGACAGCCACATCCCCTGGATACAGCTCTGGGTCTTTGTTCTCATGCCTCTCTCTCCCCAACCCCACCCCTCACCCACAGTGTATGTCAGGCTCGGCAGTGGCACTGCACGGGCCACCGGTGCGGCGGATGGTGCCAGGCATCGGGTGCCCCCCACTACGTGACCTTCGATGGGCTGGCTTTCACCTTCCCTGGAGCCTGCGAATATCTGCTGGTTCGAGAGGCCAGCGGCCAGTTCAGCGTCTCTGTCCAGAACCTGCCCTGTGGGGCCAGTGGGCTCACCTGCACCAAGGCCCTGACCGTGCAACTACAGAGCACTGTTGTGCACATGCTCAGAGGTGGCCGCAACGTGGAAGGGTGGCACTGCCGGGGGGAGGGGCACGCCGGCCGGCATCACACTTCTGCGGGGGGGGGGGGCCAAGGCCTGGGGTCCCCCACCGCTCCCCATCCCTGCAGCGGGGCTGGTGCCTCTCCTCTCTCCTCTTGGCTGGGAATCCTAATTCTGGAAGGCTCCAAGAAATTAAAGCCCAGAGAGGCCTAATGACTTGCCCAAGGGCACGTAGCTGGAGAAGCAAAAGGAAGGTTGGAGGCAGGCTGGGGAGGGGTTCCTGGGGATCTGGGAGCCCTTCGACTCCAAGGCAGAGCCCAAACGCCTCTCTTCCTCCCTAGGCCGGGCGGTGACGGTGAATGATGTGAGCATAACAGCCCGCAAGGTCTACACACAGGCCCTGGGCTGAGTCTGCGCCGTGCTGGTCTCTTCCTGCTGCTCACAACCCGCCTGGGCCTCAGCCTGCTCTGGGATGGAGGTCAGGCCCCCACCCCTGACCCATGCCCGCCTTAGCATCATGAGGCTGACTCCCCCCCCCCGACTCTTCCTCTTCCATACGAGTGGCGGGAGTTCCCAAATTATGTTTTTAAAATTATGTTTCTCTTCAGTGTAAAAGCAATACCTCCTCACCAAAGAAACATTTAGAAAATACACAGTTTGGGAAAGAAGAAATGAAAATAAACCTAACCTCCCACCACCCAAACCCAAGCAGTTGGCATTTTAGAAATAACAGTTACTGAGAAATTGAGGAAAACCAAAGTAACCCCTGGCATGGGCAGGGGTTCTCTGGTCAGCACGGTGGGGCTGCCCTCTGAGCCTCCGGCCACCAAGGTCTCTGGGGCTGGTGGGTGTCACAGTCTGTCTTGGAGCCTGGTTCCCGCCCGGAATCCAGCCGGCTGGAGAATTTCCCTGCTCCCCCTAACCTGGGTTTGGTCGGGAGAGTAGGCTCCCACTTTTGCCCTAGCCCCCCCGAGGTGTATGTCTCTTATCATCGTCAATCAGCCTCTGCAAAAAACCAGGTGGTGGTACCCGTGCAGACTGTCAAACAGGCCCACAGAATACCCGCCCTTGGTCTTCTCCCGCCCCTGGCCCTGAGGAAGGCCCATGGGGTCATTTCTCCACAATGCTGCCCCCTGCGGCCCTCCAGGCACCCGGGTCCTGGTGCAGTTGTCCCCACAGTTCTGTGGCCGTGTGTCTGGGCTGTGTGGAGATTTTGATGGAGATGCCAGTAATGACCTGCGGAGCTGCCAGGGCGTCCTGGAACCCACAGCTGAGCTGGCTGCCCACTCCTGGCACCTGAGTCCGCTCTGCCCCGAGCCAGGAGACCTGCCACACCCCTGCACCGTGAGCACCGGCAGGCAGGGGGAAGGGCGTGGGGGGCCGCTGCAGGAAACCTGTGGGGGGCGGGAGGGAGGATCCAGAGGCCGGGTGCTGCGGATGGGGTCTGGCTGGTCCACGGTGCTGTGCCCACAGGTGAACGCCCACCGGGCCAGCTGGGCCCGCGGCCGCTGCGGGGTGATGCTGCAGTCACTCTTTGCCCGGTGCCGCGCAGAGGTGCCCCCGCAGCAGCACTACGAGTGGTGTGTGTATGACGCGTGCGGGTGAGAGGGGCGAGCCGGGGACAGGGTGGGAATGGGGGCCAGGGGGTGGGGACGGCGTCCAGGGGCTGACCGATCCCTTCCACAGCTGCGATTCGGGGGGGCGACTGTGAGTGTCTCTGCTCGGCCATTGCCACCTATGCAGACGAGTGTGCCCACCACGGGCTCTGTGTGCTGGCGCAGCCAGGAGCTCTGCCGTGAGTGTGCCCTGCACTCGGTCCCCAGTGCCCAATCCCACCGTGCCCTCAGCTCCTTCGTGGATGTTCCCCCTGGCCTGCAAGCAAGCCACGTGTCATTCAAGGGCAAATATGTGTGGTGGGCACGCTTTTCTAGATGAACCAAGCATGCCGAGCTTGCTTTCCCGTAGAACTTTCATGTTGCAAACAGCCTTGGGAGGGGCTCAGCAAGAGTCTACACCTTGCTCCCCGTGCCCTCCGTGTGTCTCATCTTGGGCTGCCTCGCCTGCTGCTGTTGCATCCTGGTGCCCTTGCACCACGGTGACCCAAGCCTCTCTCCTCTCTCCCCAGCTCTGCAGTGTGAAGGGGGCCAGGTGTATGAGGCCTGTGGCCCCATGTGGCCCCCGACCTGCCATGACCGTGGTTCTGAGCCCGGGTGGCGTGGTTCTGAGCCCGGGTGGCACTGCCAGGCTGTCGCCTGTGTGGAGGGCTGCTTCTGCCCCGAGGGGACTCTGCTGCATGGTGGGTAGGGTCAGAATCCGCAGAGGGGAGGCAGGGCGCCTGGGGGGGGGTGGGGGGTGGGGGGGGAAGGGAAGGGAAGAGAGCCCCAAGGCCACGGTGACAGGGCTGGCGCTAGGGGCCGCTGTGCCCCTTTTGCTCCAGTCCTGCCCTCTGTGATCCCAGGAGGAGTCTGCTTAGAACCAGCTTCCTGCCCCTGTGAGTCAGGGGGCCGCTTCTTCCCGCCGGGGACTGTGCTGCAGGACTGTGGGAACTGGTGAGTGGGGGAGGGGGGAGGGCCCTGGGGAGCCTCCCTGCCCCCGGGCTGGCAAGGCCCAGTGCTGTGACTGATCCCAGGACGCTGTGCGCTCAGCACAGGCCAGGAAAGCCAGTGGCTCTGCGGGAGCGACAGTACCCGCTGTGAGGAGCTGGAGCCTGGCTGTGCGGAGGGAGAGGCCCCGTGCCGGGAGAGTGGGCACCGTGTGCCCCACAGGTGGCTTTGTGACAACCAGGATGACTGTGGTGATGGCTCAGACGAGGAGGGTGAGTGTCCTTGCCTGGCTGGGGCAGTGGCTGAGTGACGGTCAGTCCTCGAACGTGTCACTACAACGTGTCCTGAGCTGCTGCTCACAGTGGCAGCAGTTATGGCTGGTGGGCAGGGCTGTTCTGGTCTTTCTGGCGTCGGGGGCCTCCTCTAGGACCCTTTGTCATCCTGACCCTGACTGCTTGCCCCATGCCAGGCTGTGCCACGCCAGGCTGTGGGGAGGGGCACATGTCTTGCAGCTCCGGCCACTGCCTGCCCCCCGCCCTGCTCTGTGACGGGCATCCCGACTGTCCGGACGCCGCTGACGAGGAGGCCTGTCTGGGTGGGTGGGCTAGCTCAGGACTCCAGTCCCCCAGGCAGCCCCTCCCACTGAGCCCCAACCTTCCTGCCTCCCCTCCTTCACCAGTTCACGTTCCTGCTAGGAAGCTCGCACCCGGAGGTGTGTGAATAGGGGCACCCCAAACAGCCAGCTTAAGGGGCAGTGCCTTGGGACCAGCTCCAGCTTTCTCCGGCTGCAGGGCAGCTGAACTGCTCTGCTGGGGAGCTGTCCTGCGTTGATGGCACCTGCGTGGGGGCCGTCCTGCTGTGTGACGGAATCTGGACTGCCCGGATGGAGCCGACGAGGGACCCGGGCACTGCCCCTTCCCTTCGCTGCCCACTCCCCCAGCGGGCACTGTGCCTGGCCCTTCCGCGGGTTTTGGGGGGACTGCACCAACTCCCCCGGCCAGCGCCAGCTCCGGTGAGTGTCCTGGAGGAAAAGGGGTGAGAGAGCCGGAATCCAGAGGCCTGGGAAAGAGGGGTGGGAAGAGCATCTCAGAGGGAGGCATTGGGGCAGGTGCTGGGGGTGAGGAGCGGGCACAGACCCAGCCTCCTGAAAGGGGTTTGAGAGCGCCTGGAAGAGTCCCGGTCTTACTTCTTGACATCGAGGCGCTCCCACTGACTTGAAGGGATTGGGGCGGTCAATGCAATTCCTAGGCGAGGGGAGAGCTTTTGGGAAGCCAATGGGGGGGAGGCGGCGAAATGCGGGCGCGCCTGGACGTGGAGAGGGGCTGGAGGTGGGGGAAGTCGGGCGCAGGAAAGGGGCGGGCAGGGCCGGCGCGGGGAGGCGGACGGCGGAGGCGGCGGAGGCGGCGGAGGCGGGGGCGGGGGTGGGGGTGGGGGTGGGGGGTGGAGGGGGTGGGCCGGGCGAGGCTCCCCCCGCCGGGTCTAGCGCGGGTGCCCGCCGCAGCGCCGCCCTGCGGCCCGCTCGAATTCCCGTGCGGCAGCGGCGAGTGCGCGCCCCGGGGCTGGCGCGGCGACCGCGAGGAGGACTGCGCCGACGGCAGCGACGAGCACGGCTGCGCCCCGCCCTGCGCCCCGCACCTCGCGCCTTGCGCCCGCGGCCCGCACTGCGTGTCCCCCGCGCAGCTGTGCGACGGCGTGCCGCACTTGCCCCGACGGCTCGGACGACGGCCCCAACGCCTGCGGTGAGAGCCGGGCCGCCGCGCAGCCGGCGGGGCCCCGTCTCTCCCCACCCCCGGCCCCAGCCGCACGCCTGCGGCCTCGGAGCCTCCTTTGATCTTTTTCACGAAACTCTCTTTGAAGACCTTTGCCCTCCCACCCAGGCCCAGGGGAGAGAAGAAAGGGGCTTTTGTCTCTGCCCACATTTGGGCAAGAAGGAATAAGAGAGTGGGCGGCGGCTCTGCAGGCACGGGAAGTGGGCCTGTTTGGAGGGCTAGCCCTCCAGCTCCACCCCACCAGAGCCGGGCGTTCCCTTTGTGCCCCTGCGAAGCAACCCCTCCTGTCCCGGCCACCGGTCCCTGGGAGGAGGGGGCAGCTGTCCACAGGCTCCGACTCCTCCCCAGGTCTGCCTGCCCTTCCTGGACCCCTCCCAAAGGTGTTTTTGAGCTAGGTTCAGGTTCAGTGTTGGCTCTGCCTCCTGCTTGCCCTCCCCTGCTTTGGTTCCTCCCTGCCGGCCCCTCTGCAGAGATTGGGTGGGAGGCGCAGGGGCTCAACGGGACACTCCTCTGGTGCCCACAAGCTCCCCCCCCAGCTGTCCCCTGTGGTTTGGTTCCCCAGCTGTGCCTGAACCCTGAGCAGCTCTGTGATGGGATCGCTGACTGTTCCCAGGGCGAGGATGAGCTGGGCTGTGGGAGGGACACTGCTCCCCTGATGGAGGCCAAGGCTGCTGGTGGGGGGTGGGGGTGGGGGGCAGTTCTCACTCCTGGTCTGTTTTCTCTTCCCTTCCCTAGAGGGAATGACAGCCCCAGGAGGCCCCCCGCGGAACCAGGGCTCCCTGCCGGGAATACTCCTGCCCTGATGGCCTCTGCATCAGTTTCCAGCTGGTGAGGGGGTGGGGTGGGGGAGTGGGTGACTCAGGAAACAGAGCCATTGTGCCACCCAACTCGAAGGGAACCTTGCTCCCGTTCCCTCCCCAGGTTTGTGATGGGCAGCCTGACTGTGATTTGGCCGGGGAGCTAGGGCCTTCCCCAGAAGAGCAGGGCTGTGGGGCCTGGGGCACCTGGAACTCATGGGGGCCATGCAGCCAGACGTGTGGTCCTGGGGTGCAGGGCCGGAGCCGCCACTGCTCCCCCCGCCCCCGGGTCTCCCGGTGCTGCAGCACTGCCCAGGCCCTGAGCACCAGACTCAGGCCTGCTTCACGGCCACTTGCCCAGTTGAGGGGCCTGGGGTGCCTGGGAGGGCCAGCCGGGCAGGTGGGGGCCCAGAGAGAGCAAGGGAGCGGAAGACCACAGGGCTCACAGCCTGGCCTCAAGCCCACCAACGCGTCCTGCCCCTCCTGCTCACAGTGGATGGCAAATGGACCTCCTGGTCTCCCTGGTCCCCGTGCACTGAGCCATGCATGGGCACCATGACCTGTCAGCGACAGTGCCACCCTCCCGAGAATGGGGGCCGGACCTGTGCCATGCTGCCCGGGGGCCCTCCCACCACCTTCCAGACCAGTGAGTGCCAGGAAGGGGGGGCACAGCTGGGAGGAGGGTGTGGTGGGCTTGCTGGTGGGTGGCTTGTGTCCGCAGGGGACCCACCTTTCCCAGACTCTGGTTCTGATTTTCTCTCAGGGCCCTGCCCTCAGGATGGCTGCCCTAATGCCACCTGCTCTGGGCAGTTGGTGTTCTGGCCCTGTGCCCCCTGCCCTCTGACTTGTGCTGAAATCTCTGGTCAGGCTGTGTGCGTGGCTAGCCAGACCTGCAGCAGCCCAGGTAAGGGGGCCTCTGGGCCCAGGGGGTGGCAGGCGTGTCTGTGGAGGTGGAGCTCTCTGCAGGGAAGCCTCACCCCGGGCCTCCCCTAGGCTGCTGGTGCCCTGCAGGCCAGGTGCTGGGCAGCGAGGGGCGGTGCGTGTGGCCCCGGCAGTGCCCCTGCCTGCTGGATAACAAGCGGTACTGGCCTGGGCAGCGCGTCGAGGCCGACTGCCAGCTCTGCACCTGCCAAGACGGCGGCCTCAGCGCTGTCGGCCCGACCCTGGCTGTGCCGGTGAGGCCCTGCCCTTGGCCTTTCCTCAGGCTCCCTCGTCCCCTCCCAGGCCACCCAGCTGGGCACCTAGCCCTCTCCCAGCCCCTGACTCTTGGCCCTCCCTCAGTGAACTGTGGCTGGTCCTCCTGGTCCCCCTGGGCTGAGTGCTTGGGCCCCTGTGGGAGCCAGAACATTCAGTGGTCCTTCCGGAGCCCCAACAACCCCCACCTCTCCGGCCAAGGTCGCCAGTGCCGAGGCATCCACCGCAAGGCCCGCAGGTACTTGCACCTTCCCCGGGGACCCGCAGGGACCTTTTCCCCTCGCCTCTGGCTCCCAGTTAGGAAGCTGCTGGTGAGCTCTTTCTCATTCGAGATGCTTCCATATGCACCATGGACCCCAGATGAGGAAACCCCCCCGACTCTGAGCCTTATTAGTCTAAACACCAGGACTCCCAGCACAGTTTTGGGGAACCCCTGGCCTTCTCCTGCATCAATGTTACACCCTCCAAGTCCGAAAGGGGGATGTAGGGAGCCCACAAATCTAGGGACAGGTATGGGTCCTCTGGTTTGCACCCCCATGCCTCTGAAGGTAGGGGGGTCGGTGGGGGGGAGGGTTGCGGGGTGTAGTCATATCTGCCTGTCCATCCCCCTCTGAAATGGGCTCCATGGGCCAGGGTTGTGGCACCGCTTGCTTCCACACCCCTCTCTGGGGCTAGTTGCAGTTTCTCGGGTGCAGGGGTGGGATCTGGGTGATAGGAAGCCCGAGCATCCCAGTCGGCTCAGGACCGTGCCGGTTTTATCACGGGGAAGTCCTGGGAAGCCACTCACTCGAGGCAAATCAGGACAGGTTGGTGGCCTGGGTGAGCCCGCTGGGCAGGCATGCGGTGGCCCTTCTTCCAGGTGCCGGACAGAGGCCTGTGCGGGCTGTGAGCGGCAGGGCCGGCTCCGCGGCGTGGGGGAGCGCTGGCGAGAGGGCCCCTGCACACTCTGCCAGTGTCTGCCCAGCGGCACTGTGCGCTGCTCCCCGTACTGCCCACTGGGCAGTTGCCCCCAGGTGAGGGGGCAGAGGGGCCTGGGCTGGGCTGGGGGAGGCGCAGGGTGCAAAGGCCAGGGTTGCAGGCAGCTGATAGACTGGGTCGGAGGTTGGCAGTGGCCAGCTTGGCATGTCCAGCCTGACTCTTGTGTCCACAGGACTGGGTCCTGGTGGAGGCAATGGGAGGTTCATGTTGCCGCTGCACCCCGCCTGGTGAGTGGCAGGGTGACCCCAAGGGCAGGAGGACAGCAGGTGCTCAGCGGGAGCCCCAGGTGGCAGCACTGAGTCCGGGGGTCCGTGGCTACCCAGGCCTCAGGGTGCTGGGAGCCTGGGTCCTGGATGCTGGGGAAGGAAGGGGCCCTCTGGGTGGGAGGACTGGTCTCTGCCCTCCTGAGGTCAGGTCTCAGTCTCTGCCTGCCTCCTCTGTCCTTTTGGGGCTTTCTGCCTCCCGCCTTGAGGGTGCTTTCTTTTCTCTGATTCTACTGGGCCAGGTCTGGGGTTGCTTCCCTTTCCCCTAAGAGCAACTGAGACAAAGTTGAACTTTTTATTTTTATTTTTTTTCAAGACTTTATTTATTTATTTGCCAGAGAGAGACACAGCAAGAGAGGGAACAAGCAGGGGGAGTGGCAGAGGGAGAAGCAGGCTTCCCGCCGAGCAGGGAGCCCCATGTGGGGCTCGATCCCAGGACCCCGGGATCATGACCTGAGCCAAAGGCAGGCGCTTAACGACTGAGCCACCCAGGCGCCCAAAGTTGAACTTTTTATTTTATTTTATTTTTTCTTTTTTTTTTTTTTAAAGATTTTATTTATTTATTTAGAGAGAAAGAATAAGACAGAGAGAGAGCATGAGACGGGGAGGGTCAGAGGGAGAAGCAGACTCCCTGCTGAGCAGGAAGCCTGATGTGGGACTTGATCCCGGGACTCCAGGATCATGACCTGAGCTGAAGGCAGTCACTTAACCAACTGAGCCACCCCGGCGCCCCAAAGTTGAACTTTTTAAAGAGGAAACCGAGTTATAAATGAAACAGCAAGGGGCACCTGGGTGGCTCAGTTGGTTGAGCATCTGCCTCCGGCTCAGGTCATGATCCCAGGGTTCTGGCCCCTGCTCAGCGGGGAGCCTGCTTCTCCCTCTCCTCCCCACTCATGCTCTCTGTCGGTATCTCTATCTCTGGCAAATAAATAAATAAAATCTTTAAAAAAATAGAAATAAGTAAATGAAACAGGAAAATACAAAGACTTGAAAACTAATGCGTTTATGGTTCCGGATTCCTTATCTGTAAAGTGTACCTACAGGCAGCTGAGGTTAGAGGAGAGCCAGCGTACACAGTTGTACCGGTTGTTCACTGTACAAGTTAGTTGGCAAGTGGGAGTTAGATTCCAACCCTGCTTCCATCCAGAGATACCCTTATATAGTGCCCACAGAGGTCCCCTATTAGCAACAGTAGCCCTGGATTAGGAACTGCCGCTGCTTGGTCCTGGTCCTCAAGTGATTTCAGACTGGCGGTTTTATTCTACGTTCTCTAAATATTCAGTGCAAGTGGAAACCATCAGCTCATGCCAAGGGAAGGAGGACAGGCCTTTTCCAGCTGGGAGGTTGTTCTGGGGGCTTCCGGGAAGTCCTGGGAGAGAAAGTGCTCCAAGAAGTGGGGAGAGACCTGGGTGCCGGGCCAGGGGTCAGTGTGAGCCTATCTGCAAGTCTCTCTCTCCTGAACCCTGAGTTTCCCTACACAGGAGAGAACCAGGCAGTCCACCCCCTGGCCACTCCTGCCCCCTCTCCAGCCTTCAGTGCCCAGATCGGACCCCCTCTGGTCACCTACGTTCTGCCTCCACCTGGAGGTGAGGGCCACGAGCTGTCGTGGAACAGAGAGTGGACATTGCCCAGGGGTCACCCAGCCAGGAGGGGAGGCAGGCTGGCTCACTGGGATTTACCCCCGCCTTCCATGGGGGGACAGTTACCCTAAGGATCTGGAAGTCATCCTGGCTCAAGTTGCTGGTCTGACTGTCCTCTCTGGACCACCCTTCCATCCCGGGTCAAGGTCAACATGGGGCCCTTGGCATGCCTCAGCTCCCCTTGTGACCTCCTGACTGTTCCCCTGGTAGGCTTCTGCCACCGTCTGCTCTTCTCCCACTCCAGTCCCTCTCTCCTCTGCACTCAGACCCCTGCTATTCCCCGCTGGGCCTGGCCCGCCTCCCCGAGGGAAGCCTGAAGCTGGAGCCCCCCCACCCAGGCTGCCCTCCTGGGGGCTGCCACCAAGGGGCCTGGCTATCCGGGTTGGAGCACTCAGCGGCACACCCGGCCCCCCTACCTGCTGTTGGACCTGCTGCTGCCCCGGAACCTCACTGGTCAGTGCAGTGGGGGTGGGGGCTGGAGGACTGGGCTGTGATGGTGGGCTGGGGGTGGGGCTCACTCTTTCAGCTCGGACCCCTGCCCCACCCCCCCAGGCATCATGGTGCAGGGGCCTGGGTCCTCGGCCTTGCTCCAGTTCAGCAGCGATGGTCTACACTGGCACAGCTATACTGACTTCCTGCCTGGTATCCTGCCCCCAGCCGAGGTACGGCTGCCCGAGCCTCCTGGGTCAGTGGCCCATCATGCCTCTTTGTGGGTCCCACCGTCTTTGTCCCCGAGCGCCTTCCAGTCTCCCCGAGGGACATTCCTACCTTAGAGGCCTGTTGAACACCTGTCAGGAACAGGGGCTGTCAAAAGGGCATCAGAGGCTATCACAGTGGCTGAGGTGCAGGGCAGGTGTGCAAAGCTCTGGTGGGGGGAGGGAGTAAGGTGACATCAAGTTCATTGAGGATGGCAGGGACCACGTCAAGAGCAGCTGGGGCACAGCCCTGCCCTTATGGGGTTTGTATCCTCCCCAGGGAGACAAGCCTCCCAAAGCAGGAGGAGCCTCCCAAAGCAGGAGGAGCCTCCCGAAGCAGGAGGAACCAGTTTATACCATGTATTTACTCTGAATTCTGTCTCTGGGGATACATGAATGGGCACAACCTGGCCTCTGCCGTTGGGGCAGCAGGGCCAGAACCCACAGCCTTGAGGGGTTCTGATGATTCATGCCAGGAGAGCAAGAGCTCTTCGTGCCTTGAAGTTTGGGGGGCTTGAATTGGGTGGGCCCACTCAGCGGGGTCAGGGGAGGCAGCCTGGAGAAAAGGCCGGCCCCGGGCCCAGTGAACAGGTACCTCCGTCTCTGCAGCTTTTCCCTAGGAACCGGGATGACGGGGCCCCCACACTGCAGACGTTTGGCCAGATGGTGCAGGCACAGCATGTCCGGGTGTGGCCCCAGGTCCGCCATGGTGACACCAACCACAGCATCTCCCTGCAGGTGGAGCTGCTGGGCTGTGAGCCAGGTACCGGTGGGCTGGGGGAGGGAGGGGCGGGCGCAGGGGGAGGGCCCGACGGGAGCCCTCAGCCATCCCCTCCCACCAGTGTCCCCGCTGGCAGTGCCCCCGTGCCCAGGGGGCAGGCACCGCTGTGCCGGTGGCGAGTGTGCTCTGCGGGGGGAGCCGTGCGACGGGGTGAAAGACTGTGAGGACGGCTCAGACGAGGAGGGCGGCGTGCCCCTGCGCGCGGCCACTGACAGGAATGGGGTGCCCTGCTGCCCAGCTTCGCCTTGGAGGGCCCGGCCTGTGAGAGATGCCTTGAGCCACCTTCAGCCCTGAGGTGCCCGTGGCTGGAGGCGCCTCCCACCATGGGATGCTCGGATGCGATGCCCTTTTTCTAGAGTCTGGAGGTTAGTGGTTCTGAAAATGTGGCCCCTGGACCAGCAGCATCAGCATCCCCTGGATGTTGTGAGCAAATGCAGATTCTCAGGCCCCAGCTCAGACCTACTGAGACAGACCCTTGAGCCTGTAACAGAAATCTGCTTTACAAGCCCTCCAGGGGGGTCAGTACACTGAAAACCACTGGGTAGTGTCCACTTCATCTAGTCTTAGCGGACAGTGCCCTTCCAGAGTGCCCCAGCCCTGCCCTGTGCTGGGCCCACCCAGGGAGGGCACTGACCGCCCTGCCGGGGGCGGGGGTGGGGGGCATGCTATGAGGTTGGGAGAGCCCCTGGAGTCCTTGACGATTTGTCTTCTCAGAGGCTGGTCCACAGCCAGGACCCCAGTGCTCTCGTCCACCCAGCCTGGACAGCTGCTCCTCCAGCCCACAGAGGTGAGTGGGGAGCTGCAGGCCCAGCAGGAGGGGTGCAGGGCATGGAGAGCCCCGGCCCCAGGGCCTCAGCAGCCATGTTCGCTTGCCCCGCCGTCTTCCACCCTCTCTTCACGCCTTCAGCCAGCATTGCCTCCCTGTGTGTCCCTGATCGGCTCTTGTAGTCTGCCTGAGCCCATGAGACTTCTGGGGGCCAGCCCGGTACTGCATGGGCAGTTGGAGGCCAGAGGGGCAGAGAAGCCCCGGGCAGATGCTTGTGCTGGAGGAGTTTGGGAGATCAGAGAGGTCTTCACCACTGCGTCGTGAAGTTATACCCACAGGGCTGGCACCAGGGCCTCAGGCGCTCAGAGCTGGGAAGAGCCCTGTTTGTCCCTAGGGGCCCCAGAGGCTTCCTGGAAAAGGCTAGAAAGATGAGGGAGTTCTGTAATGTGGAGCGGAGGGGTAGACACTCCCTCTGGAGAAGAGCCTGGTCAGGAACCCAGAAGGGAGAGTGATCATAGCGCCGAGGCCCACATGTGTGGGTGCCGGGGGAAGACAGGGGTTTTGGGGGGCAGGAGCTGAAGCAGAATCCTAGGCGAGGCAGTGAGAAGAGCCCCTGAGCTCCCAGTACCTGGGGTGTCCAGCCCGGAGGTGTGCAGGGCAGTGGGGCTGCACTCCCCAGCTCTACCCTGCACTTTGAGGACGGGAGGGGCCGTGGGACCGAGGCACATCTCAGTGGGAATGAGAGGTCGGTGCCTAGTCGCCAGGCGGCACTGCCCTTGGGGCCCAGGCTGAGCCCTCTCCCTCCATAGGCTCTGGCAGAGGCCGAATGCTGGCATCCCTCGCGAGGGTCACCCATACCCCCCACAGGTATGTGCACAAACTCCAGGCCCCTGGTCCCCAGCGCGCAGGGCGAGGGACAATTACATCTCAGCGGTCAGTCTCCTGCTGACCCCTGACATCCCTCAGTGGAGCAGGGTGACCTCCAGGAGGAAGACCTGGTCATCATGGCCTCCTTGGCCAAATCCTGCCCCCGCTCACCCTCCTGGATTCCAGGGTCGGATGCTCCAGGCTGGCTCCCAGGGCCAAGCCTGGGCCCCGCAGTATGGCTGCCTTCCCCAGGTCCCTGGCCGGGACAGGTCTCCCTGGGGCTGTGGAACGCTGCCTGGCCCCACCTGCGCTCCCTCCGCTCACCCATGAATGCAGCCAGGCACCCCTTTTGGAAGGGCTTGCTGGCAGCAAATGACAGGGAGGATGGGGTCACCAAGTTAGCAAGATCCTAAACTGGACGAGGAAGGAGCTCCGCACGGCTGCCTGATCTGTCACCTGCACGTTAGCCCGAGGAGAGCTGTCCCAGAGCGAGGTGGGGAAGGGGTGGGCTGTTCTTTTGTAAAAAGCAGATGAAGCAACTTGTACCGTCACTAGAGTCCATAACACGCAGACTGTGGGATGAATTCTAATGTCATTCTAAATCTGCTTCTAGAAAAACGGCTGTCTTTTAACATTCATCTCTTGTTGGCAAAGAAGCGTCTCAAACCCCTTTTCACTGTAGCTGCCAGGAAGTTGTCGGGTGCGGGGCCTTAAACACAGTACTGTCCCTTTGACTTGGAAACTGCCCCGAGTGTCTATCTCAGCTCCAAACTAAGCCCTTTTCTACTTTCATGTAAAACCCTCTTGTGCTCCTTGGACTGCAGAATCCCCCTTCATCTGTGGTCTGAAGCCCCTCGGAAGGTGGGTATGGTCTGTCCTCACCCTGCACCACCCAGAGCCTGGATGCCCTTCCGAGAGCCTGTGTCTGCTTCATCTCTTGGGAGGGGAGCTTGTGGGCCTCACCCCTCTCCCTCCCGCACCCGCAGGGAAGGGACCAGCGACTCAGGCCCTAGCCTCCGAGCCTCCTCACTTGAGTCCTGGGGAATCTGTGCAGACCGTGACCACCACCCCCATATCCCAGGTGACCCCAGTGGCCCCTGCTGGTAAGATTCCGTGGTCTTCTGCCTGCTAAGCCCATGCATCCCAACAACGTCCCTGTTGGAGAAACAGAGGCCCCAGGGGGTTAGCCACTTGGCTCAAGATCACATAGCTTGAGGTCAGGGTTGTAGAAGGACCTAGGACCACGCCTCCTGAGGCAGCTCATGACTTCTCCCATGGTCCCAAGAGAGGCAGGAAGTGGGGGCACACCAGTCAGGAGGAGGGAGGTTGGGGGCCGAGGGAGGGAGGACACCGTGGGCAGGTGTCCCGTCAGCTGGCTGTGGTGGTACCCACAGTCCAGAGCGTCGCCCCGGAGCCCTTCCCCCCTGCAAGGTGCAGCCCAGGCCAGGTGCCCTGTGAGGTGCTGGGCTGTGTGGAGCAGGGGCAGCTGTGTGATGGGAGGGAGGACTGTCTGGACGGCTCCGACGAGAGGCACTGGGGTAAGCAGGGGTCCCTCAGGGCACCCTGGACGGTTTGAAGTCATGTGGGTGGCAGTGGCCAGAGGGCTTTAGGTTTGGGGAAGTCTCCGCCCCCTAGTCCTACCTCATCTGGGAAGGAACTGTGGGAGGCTGGGGGTGGCAGAGAGTGAAAAGAAACTGAGTGGGTAAAACAGCCAGGAATGTGTGTGTCTTTGGGGATCGTCAAAGGGGCAGATGGGACAGATCTCAGGTCCTAGCCTGTTTCACAAACCCTGTCTGATCTTTGAGTGGATTCCTCTAACCATCCATTAATCCATCCATCTACCCATCCATACATCCACCCACCCTCCATTCACCCATCCCTCCACCAGCCAGCCTTCCAGCATTCATTCAGCCACCCCATCCCTCATTCCTCATCCATCCATCCATCCATCCATCCATCCATCCATCCATCCATCCATCGAAAGTAGATTACTATGCTCCAAGCCTAGTCTCTCAATCAGGGAAGGGGCACCCCTGGGAGCACCCATTCAAGAAGAGGGTATCCTGGGGAAGGAACTGTTCTAGACAGTTTGCTTTCTCTCTGGACACCCAGAGCCCTTAGCAAGCAGAGAGACTGTGTGAGAGCCTGTGGCGAGCACAGACCCCCGGGGCTCACCCACACAGAGTAGAGAAAAGGCTGCCCGGGGTGTGGGAAGCTTCAGGAGAAAGGAGGCAGGACCTCTGGTCAACAAGCTGCTCTGCTCTCGGCCTGAGGTTGAAGGGGCTCAGTTTATCTTCGGGTCAGGAATCACTTCGTGGCTCTCTTCCCCCGACCTCGCGGGCAGCGAGCCCTGTGCCCTTCACGGTGCCCACCACGGCCCTGCCCGGGCTGCCTGCCTCACGAGCCCTCTGCTCCCCGAGCCAGCTGAGCTGCGGTAGTGGGGAGTGCCTGCCGGCTGGGCGGCGCTGTGACCCCGCGGCCCGACTGCCAGGACGGCTCTGATGAGCACAGCTGTGGTGCGTGCCTGGCCAGGGGACACCTCCGATGGCCCCGCTCCTGCGTGAGCCCTCTCTGAGTGCCGCCTCCCCGTCCCCCTGCAGCGGACTGTGGGCTGACGCCCTGGTCTGGCTGGAGCCTCTGCAGCCGCACCTGTGGGCCGGGCCTCGCCTTCCAGCACCGGGACCTGCTGTGGCCTCCCCTGCCTGGGGGCAACTGCCCATCTGACAGGCTCCGCAGCCAGCCCTGCTTCGTGCAGGCCTGGCCAGGTAACCGGCACCCAGGCCTCCTCAGGACCCCCGGGTGGGAACACCTACCATGGGCTCCCATCCAAGACCCACACCAGGGGGATGCCCTTGCTCTTCTGGGGACCCCAGGGTCCAGGCTCCTCTCTGGGACTCTAGGAGACCGGCCCCTTCTGATGTCCAAGCCTTGTGCATCCAGAAGGCTAATCGGGAAGCCTGACCCTGGCCCTTTTCCCTTTTGCTGCCTGAGTGGTTCTGGACGGGTCCCTAACCTCGAGTGTGGAACTAGAGCAGCAGAGCGGGTCCCACTTCAGAGTGAGGGTGTTAATAAGCTGTGCCCAAGACCTGTAGCCCTTCTGTCCTGTAGATGCGAGGGAGTAGTCCCCACCTTGCCTCTGCATTGCAGAGAGGGGCTTCCTGCACCACACCCGGCCTCCTAACCTGGTTTCTGTCTGCTGCCACCAGGAGGCGCCCTGCTCCAGGAGTCCCACTGTCCCAGCCCTTTCCGAGGGACCAGAGCCTTTATCCTGGGAGGCACCTAGAGCTCTTTGCTCAGGTCCACCCACCTAGGGGAGGTTTCCTGGGACAGGACAGGAAGCTCACCCGTCACCACGGGAGTCCCTGCGGTGCTGCCCTAGGCCACGTAGCTGGCCACTGGTCCAGGCTCCTCTCTGCTCTGCTGCCTTGCTCTCTCCGGCACAGTCTGCGTGTCTTTGGGCTGGTCTGGTCCACCTCCATTCTTTCTTCCCTCACAGCGGCTGGGGCGTGGGCTGTGTGGGGGGCCTGGGGGCCCTGCAGCGTCTCCTGTGACAGTGGCCATCGGAGTCGCCACAGGAGCTGTGTGGACCCCCCGCCCAAGAATGGTGGTGCTCCCTGCCCCGGGGCCTCCCATGAGGGGGCACCGTGTGCCCTGCAGCCCTGCACAGGGGGCACAGGTAAGGGAGCTGGGCTGGGCGGAGGCATCCAAGGGTGGAGCCCTGCAGGGGTGGGGCTGTTGGGGAAGGTCACCGGACCTCCTGTACCCACCCCACCTAGTGTCCATCTCCCACCAGACTGTGGGCCGGGCCGTGTGCATATTAGTGCTGAGCTGTGCCGGAAGGGGCTGGTGCCCCCGTGTCCGCCCTCCTGCTTGGATCCTGAGGCCAACAGAAGCTGCAGCGGGCACTGTCTGGAGGGTGAGGCACACCCAGCAAGCAGGAGGGCGGCGGGCAGAGCCCTCGGGGGGAGTGTGGGGTGCTCGCCGGCCCTCAGTCCCCAGCCTCCCCTCCCCACTGCCCCCTACTTGGGGCTGAGGGCCCTCCTGCCTACACCCCAGGATGCCGCTGCCCCCCTGGGCTCCTCCTCCATGATGCTCACTGCCTGCCCCTCTCTGAGTGCCCTTGCCTCGTGGGTGAAGAGCTGAAGCAGCCGGGGGTGCCCTTCCTCCTGGACAACTGCAGCCGCTGGTGAGGGTGTCTGCTCTGGTGGGGAGGACCTGGGTCAGGGGACCAGCCAGTCCTGACCTCTTCTGCCTCCCCCTCCCCCGCAGCATGTGTGAGAAGGGGGCCCTGCTGTGCGAACCAGGGGGCTGCCCCGTGCCCTGTGGCTGGTCAGCCTGGTCCTCCTGGGGTCCCTGTGACCGCTCCTGTGGCTCTGGAGTGAGGGCCAGGTTCAGGTGTGCAGGATGGAGCCATTGGCGGGGGGTGGGGAGGGGAAGGTGTGCAGGATGGAGCCATGGGGGGGAGGGGAAGGTGTGCAGGATGGAGCCATGGGGGGGAGGGGAAGGTGTGCAGGATGGAGCCATTGGTGGGCGGGGAGGGGAAGGAGTACGGGAGGAGGAAGGGACGGAGGTGGTGGAGGGAGGGTGGTTGGAGGACAGGCGAACAAGGAAGACGGCCGAAAGCAGGGAGAGGAGCGGGGATGCTCAGGCTCCCTCTCCCTCCAGATCCCCTTCCAGCCCTCCGGCTGCTTCTGGGGGCGCCCCGTGTGAAGGCGACAGTCAGGAGCTGCAGGCCTGCCACGTGGAGTGCGGGACAGGCACATTCAGGAGCCGGGATGCAGGAGCCTGCCACCCACCCCCCACCCCCATGCCCGCCTCCCTCCTCCCACATAGACAGCCCAGGTGCCATGAGCAGACTGGTCTTGGGGGAACAGGGTGTCTGAGAGCAGGGGTGAAGCGGGTCCTGTTGGCCGAGGGTGAGGCTGGGGTGGACAATCAGAACAGAGACGCCAGACGAAGGAGCCCAGACTGTTTCCCTCTTCCACTGCCTGGGGTGCCCTCAGGAGAGCAGGTGGGTGTGACGGGGGTGAGAGTAGGGGTCCCTGGGGTCGGGGCCATGCTCTTCCAGCGGGGGCGAGAAGAAGGGGGCAGTGGAGCATGGCTACTGGAGCACGGACAGGCGTCTGATTGACAGGCGTCTGTGGGGGCTTGGGTTTCCAGCATTGAAGCTGAATGAAGGACAGGTGTTTAGAAGACTCTGGAAGAGTTGAGCTGGGGGGCAATGTGAGGGTGGGTAGGGGACGTGAAGTGCCATCAGGGCCCACAGATGGGGGTCCGGCCTGAGCTGGAGCTTGGCTGAGCAGGAGGCCGTTCTTTGAGAGTGAGACCTGGGCCCGGGGGTGGGGGTCCCAGAGGGGCAGAGGCCGAGCCTGAGCCCAGAGACGCACTCCCCATCTTCACGAGTCCTTCCCTGGCCCCCATAGCTTCTGAGACCCGACCCGGCCTCCCAAGCCTCCCGGCTCTGGCAGGACCCCTGTGCGGAAGGCCTGCCCTTTTCCCCTCCAGAGGCGCCAGGCTGGACCCCCCGGGCGCCCTGGTCCTCCTGCTCCCAGAGCTGCCTTACCGTCGGAGGAGGCCCTGGTCGGCGCCGTCGTTCCCGGCTCTGCCCCGGCCCCGGGGACACCTCCTGCCCAGGAGAGCCCACCCAGGAGGAGCCCTGCAGCCCCCCTGTGTGCCCAGGTACGCCCCCCTCTGCCCCTGGAGTGGCCTGGGCACTAGGATGGAATAAGGAGCAAAGGGGAAGAATGACCCCTTGGGCGGGTTCTAAACACCTGGGGCGGGGAGGGCGCAGGGTGGGCTAGAGCAGACCTGTTGTCCGAAGCTTCTCCTCCGCCCCCAGCTAGTGATTAACAGGGTGGGCTTAGCCTGAGGGATGTTTGGGACAGCCCTGGCGGTGTGGATGTGGCTGAAACTGGTTCCGACCCCGCGCACCACACAGCCCTGGCCCGCCTGCGCCCCACCCCCTGCCCACACCTTTGCCCGCGTCCATGATGATGGACTTGGCTCTTCCTCACAGTGCCGAGTGCCCGGGGTCTGTGGGCTCCCTGGTCGGCCTGCTCGGCCCCCCCCTGTGATGGAGGCATCCAGATACGCGGGCGCAGCTGCTCTGGCGTTACTCCCGGGGACCCCGAGTGCCAGGGGCCTCACAGCCAGACCAGGGATTGCAACACGCAGCCCTGCACAGGTGCCAGTCTCCCCCCATCCCCACCCCTGCCCTTCTCCACTCGGCCATGCCCAGCCAGCCCCTGGGGATGCAGACCTCTCTTTCACCCCACCTTCCCACATCACTGCCCTCTGGCTCCAGGACAGGCCAGACCCTGAGCTAAGAGGCTGCCGAACGTCCTTGTCTCCCTTTCTGGCTCCTGTACTCTGGGCACCAGGCACGGGCCGTGGCCCGAGGCTCAGGCTCTTTGCCCCTCCCTGCCCAAGATCTCCTTCCCAGGCACGTGGCTGAGAACCACAGAACCACAGAACCACTCACTGCGGGAATTGCGGAAAGCAGAGCTGGCCCATCTTCAGAAGCCCCTGGCCCCGTCTCCCTCGCTTTCTCCTTTGAGCCGCCTCCTGGCCCAGTGACTGCTTTACTTTCAAGGATATTTGTGTTGGGGCGCCTGGGTGGTGCAGTCAGTTAAGTGTCCGACTCTTGGTTTCAGGCCCTGATCTCAGGGTTGTGGGATCGAGCCCCACGTCAGGCTCCGAGCTTTGCACGGAGTCTGCTTAAGATTCTCTCCCTCTTTCTCTGCCCCCCACCCCCTGCAAATAAAAAGAAATCTTAAAAAATAAAAGGATATTTGTGTTCAAGTTAGACAAAGCCATGAATCTTTACTGGCAACCTTCTGGGCACTGGAGCGAACCTGCAAAGGCGGGAGAGTGGGAGGGGGCTTCCTCCGGCTTCGCAGTCCTGCTCGCCAGTCACCTGCATGCAGCCTCCTCTCGCCCCTCCCTCTCCTGGCCCTTTCCTCCCGCCCATGCTGAGACCCGCTCTATCTTCCCGTCCAGCCCAGTGCCCCGGGGACATGGTGTTCCGCTCAGCAGAGCAGTGCCAGCAGGACGGGGGCCCCTGCCCTCAGCTGTGCCTGGCTCAGGACCCTGGGGTAGAGTGCACCAGCTTCTGCGCCCCTGGCTGTGCCTGCCCCGCCGGCCTCTTCCTGCACCATGCCAGCTGCTGGCCCCGCACTCGGTGCCCCTGCCAGTTGCAGGGGCAGCTCTACGCCCCGGGAGCACGGGCTCGGCTGGACTCCTGCAACAACTGGTAGGCCACCAGCCTCCGGAGAGGGTGGGGGGAGGGGCTCGGTGGCCCCAAGGGTGGACAGGCGTGGACACACACCCCAGGGGTCCATTCGCCTCCGTGGTGCCAGGCCTGGGCCCCGGGAATACCAAAGCGAGTGAGGGGCTGCGTGGTCACCGGGCTGGGCGTCCGTGGGGAGACTGAGGCTCAGAGAGGTGCGGTGATTGGTGGACGAAGTAGGGGCTGGTGAGGGTCTTCTAACCTCCCCTTCCAGCCACCGTCCGTTCCCTTTCCTGGCTGTACTTCCCTACCTGGGATCCACTTGATTTCGGCTCAAACACCTTGATGCTGATGCCGGGTCCTGCCAGCAGGGGGCGCCCTCCCCCTGGTTCTTCCCACATTTTTGTTCTCTTACCTTTCCTTGTCTCCATTCTACATGTTCCTCTTCCTTTTTCTTCCCTATCCCCTGCCCCCCAGCCCCCCTTCATGCTTCCTTTCCCCCGCCCTCTTTCTCTTTTGCTTTTTCTCTCTCAGATTCTTTTTCCGGAATTTCCACGTATTTGAGTGGGGTTGGGGGGGCTTTAAACCACTGGAGAAAAGTAAAAGGAAAGAAAAGTACACAGTTCTTCTTCCCAAGAGACGCAGGCTAGGGTCTGCTCCTTCTAAATCCCTCCTGCCCCGCCCTGAGGAGCTGTTCAAAGTCCTTTCCAAACTGTAACAAATACGAACAGAATGAAAGTATGTAAAGGTGACTTCTTGACCAGAGTGAGGAAGGAAGGACAGCACGGTGCTGGGGGCGTCAGGGAGCCCAAGAGCGGGGGGACTGGGTGGGAGGGTCCGGATGAGAACCCTCAGTCACCTCATGAAGTTCGAGGGGGACGCGGGGCGACTTGCTGTACTTTCTAGACCCTCCCTCGGGTTTCTCTCCTGTGCGGTGGATGCGGCAGTGCCGGCCGTGTGCCCCTGGGGACAGGTACCCAGAGCTCCACGGGCAGGGCCTGACTATGGCCCCGATGGGTTCTCTGCAGTACCTGTGTCTCCGGTGAGATGGTGTGCACCTCGGAGCCCTGCCCGGGTACCCCCGACGCCCAGGAATCCGCAGTGGTGTGTCCTTAGGGACCATAGAGGATGCTGGCCCCTCCAGGTCAACTCCTGGGGTGTTCATGGTGCCCCGGGGAAGCTGGGGACCAGGGACGACTTGACTTGGCTTCACACCCGCTGTGTCCCTCCCCACCCCCACCCCGCCAGTGGCCTGTGGCTGGAGCCCCTGGACCCCATGGAGTCTCTGCAGCCGCAGCTGTGACATGGGCATTCGGCGGCGCTTCCGGGCAGGCACTGCGCCCCCAGCTGCCTTCGGGGGTGCTGCGTGCCCGGGCCCCAGCATGGAGGCCGAATTCTGCAGCCTGCATCCCTGTCGGGGTGAGAGCTGGGACCGAGGCCCTCAGAATCCTCCAGAGAGCAGCCAGGAACACCCCCAGTCACTCCCCCCAGACCCCAAGAGAGGTGCAAGGGCCTACCCTAAAAGATGCCAGGAAGTGTCCCCAGAGAGCCCCGAGAGTCATTCCCTAAGAAGGGTCCTCCGTGGAGGCCAGCCCCGCTCCAGGCCGAGGAGTGAGGCCTCCTGCACTGTTGCAGGTGTGAGAAGGGGGGTGGTGCCCTAGGGTGTCTGAGTGGAGGCCGGGGGTGTGGTGGGTGTGGGAGGTAGGGCCCGCAGTGACCTGTCTGCCACCCCCGGTCCTGGTGGGAAGTGGGGCCCCTGGTCCCCGTGCTCCGTGCCCTGCGGCGGTGGCTAGCGGAACCGCACCCGAGGCGGTGGCCTCAACAGCCCTATGGAGTTCTCGGCCTGCGGGTGGCAGCCCTGTGCAGGTGAGGGCTGTGCCCACCTCTCCGCTGCGCCCCGACCCTCAATAATCATCATGCCCAACCCAGAGCCTTGTCAACCCCTCCCTGTCACCGCAGGGGCCCCTGTCCCCGAGCTGCCGTGCGGCCCTATGACCGCCCCCCCCACCCCCGCCACCGGCCACACTAGAGCTGAGGCCTCTCCTGGGTTGGGAGCCCAGGGCAGAGTTGAATGGGCCTGGGCTGGGCTGTCAATTTCTGTGTCCCCAGGGCCCGTGCCTGGCGTACGTCCCAAGGGCAAGTGGTGGCTGGACTGCGCCCAGGGCCCTGCCTCCTGTACGGAGCTCAGTGCCCCACAAGGGACAGACCAGACCTGCCACCCCGGCTGTTACTGCCCATCTGGGACGTGCCTGCTGGTGCGTGTCTTCCCTGACCTGACCTCCTTGGGAGGGGCAGAGCCAAGGGCATGGGGCTTCGGAGTTGAGGAAAAAGCACTGAACTCAGGGGTCACGGCTCAGCTCTGCCAACAGTCAGCAGGTGACCCTGCGTGAGTCATATGTGTGCTTCCATGAGCCTCTCCTTTCCCATTTGTGAAATGGTGATCAGTCTAGAAGATCTTTATGATTCATGCCTACTTGAGCGCTCTATTCACTTACGTTATCATTAGTTATTTATTGAGCACCTTGGCTGCTCAGTCTTAGGGGGGCTACGCCATGGGGAAAAAGTAGATTCTGCCCTCGAGGAGCCTCTAGTCTGGGGAGACCAGACCCAGTGCACCTAGAATGAAGATAGAACCATCCTTACACGGGAAGTGAGCTTTGCATATTGTGGAGCTCGGGATGCAGCCTGGCAGGGGCTGGGTCAGTGGCAGCGGGCTTCCCGGAGGAGGTGATCCTGATCGGACTGTCGGAGATTGCAGGGTATGGAGAGCTGAAGGCGGCGTTGCTGTTGGAAGGCAGTGAGACCCAGGCTGGGAAATGAGGTGGGGGCCGTGGAATCTGGACAGAAGCTTGTGGGTGGTGGGGAGGGCTTACAGAAGTGCCGCTCAAGCCTGGGGTGTGGGCAAGGGGCCAGACTCCCGTGGGGTCTGAGTTCAAATCAGACTCTTCTACTAGGAGCTCAGTGACGTTGGACTGTGTAGTCTTGTGCCTCAGTTTCTTCATTTGTCAAATTGGGGTGATAATGTGCCTAGTCATTGGAGTCTGTAAAAGGCTGACATGCCTCCCAGGGCCTGGCCCACACCTCAGTACACTTGGCTTTGAATCATGTGCTGCTGGATGGCAGTTGTTTTTTTTTTTTTTTTAATTTAAGACAACCAGCAACTTTTGTCCAAACTCCCTGTGTGTATAATTTCATCAGTTCACATGTTCTTGATGAAATGTGGAATTTTCTTTTAAACATCGTTGCTCTGTGAATCGCACATTGCGTGTTTTGTTAGCTGATCCCATGGACACTTGACAGTTCAGTCTCACGTCCAGCAACTGGAGATGGTCTTTTGCCCCTGTAACCGGTGGTGTACATTTCCTTGATGGTGGTGGTGGGAGCAGACGGGCTGTTTGTGGGAAGAGCATGGGTCGCGTTGGACGGGGGGAGCCTGGGAAGGGGTGCTGGGTTCTGACTGTGGGGAGCAGGCCGGGCCAGACCCACCTGGAATCCGGCAGATGACAGAGGGTTTTTGGTTCCAGAACAACGTGTGTGTACCCTCCCAGGACTGCCCCTGTGCTCATGGGGGGCGCCTTTATCCCCCGGGCAGTGTGGTGCTTCGTCTCTGTGAGAACTGGTGAGGACCCCTACCCCCCTTGGCCATGACCTGTGAGCACCTCGCTGTCCCCCCCTTAGCGCCAGGGGATGTCGGCCTCCAGGGGGCTGTGGAGCTGCCCCTTGCCCCTCAGGCACAGCTGTCCAGCTCCCTGAGGCCCTTGCCCACGCCTCCCTGCCCATCCTTTCTTTTCCCACCTGTCTTGGTCCGTTGGGTGCCACAGCAGACCCAGGGCATGTCCTCTCACACTTCAGGAGGCTAGAAATCCAAGATCAGAGGGTCAGCGGGGTGGTTCCTGCTGAGGCCTGTGGGGCAGAATCTACTCCAGGCCCTTCTCTTCTGTGGTTGCTAGTGATCCTTGGTGTTCCCTGGCTGGTGGCTGCAACCCTGCACGCCGCCTCCGTGGGCTGCCTTCTCCCTGTGGCCCCCTCTTCACTTCGTCCCCCTCTGTGCACGTCTGTGCTGAATCCAGATGTCCCCTTTGTAGAAGGACACCGGTCATGTTGGACCAGGGCCACCCTAGCACCCTCACTGTAACTCGATCACCTCTGCAAAGACTTTGTCTCCAAGGTCACATTCTAAATCCTGGGTGTTCGGGCTTCATGGAGGAATTTGCAGGAACACGCTTCAGCCTACGACAGCACCCTGACCTTCTGCTGTTTTCTTCCAGCTCCTGTGTTTCTGGGCTTATCACCCACTGCACCTCCTGGCCCTGTGAGGAGGGTGAGAAGGGGGGCCCCCACGCCCCGACGGTGCCCCCTGTGGGCTCCCTACCAGGGGAGAAAAGCTTGGGCGGAGTAGGGGGAAGGGAGGAGGGGCACTCTACCCAGGCCAGTGCCTCCAGCCTGCGCTCACTCCATCCTGACTCTGCTTTCCCTCCTGTGTACCCCAGGCCAGCCCACGTGGTCACCCTGGACCCGATGGAGCGAGTGCTTCAGCCTCCTGTGGACCTGCCCGACGCCACCGGCGCTGCTTCTGCTCTGGGCCCCCCGCCACGGACCCGTCTGTCCTGGCGCTGCCATCCTCACCAACCTTGCCTACTCCTCTTTGCCCAGGCTCCGACGCTGAGGAGGAGCCCTGCCTCCTGCCAGGGTGTGACCGTGAGTCCCCTGGTGCCCAGGATGGTGCCCTCCATGCTCTGGGGATACCCGCTGCCTTGCACCAGCTGGCCCCCAGCCCTGGCCAACGCCCCTCCCCCTGACAACTGCTTTCTTGGCTGTCATCCCAGGAGCTGGGGGCTGGGGGCCCTGGTCAAGCTGTAGCCGGAGCTGTGGGGGAGGCCTGTGGAGCCGGATGCGAGCCTGTGACCAGCCCCCACCCCAGGGCCTGGGGGATTACTGCGAGGGGCCTCGGGCCCAGGGAGAGGCCTGCCAGGCTCTGCCATGCCCAGGTACCGGCCAGGAACGGGGGACAGGGGGCAAGGAGCACTCTGGAGAGACGGGGCCGGAGTGGGCCCCCCACACAGCTCTCAGCCCTGCCCACCCCCTTCCCCAGTGACCGACTGCACCGCCATTCAGGGGGCAAAGTACAGCCCCTGTGGCCCTGCCTGTCCTCGCTCCTGTGACGACCTCGTGGTGAGTCTGGCTCCCTCAGGACGAATGCCCGCCTGACCTCTGGCCCCGAAGGTCACTTTACAGGAGGGCAGGGTACGGCTTTGGGTCATGACCTCTTCGGGCCTGGGCAGCCTTGCACCGGTGGGGAGTGATGGAGTTAGTGCCCACCAGGCTGGCTCCCCTTTGTTCCAGGGAGAGTCTCTGGAGTGAGCCTCACCGAGCAACCTTGCGTTCATAACATCAGGCCTTTCTGAATTTAAAGATTGTATTACAAAAAGAACGTAAACACCTAGGAAGGGGGAATTATCCCATTAGATCATCTTAAACACCATGAGCATTTCGGTGTGTGGACCCTGAGCCTGAGGGTACGTGTGCATGCGTGTTCGCATCGGTGTGCTGGTGGGTGAGATCACCGAACGCCTGGCCAGCACCATGGAGAGGGACAGAGGCATGAGCGCACAGGGTCCCCGACCACGACCACGACCACGACCACGGAGCTTGCAGTGTGGGGAGGAAGCTGACCCGAATCAGGGATGCCCAAGGGATGGTGCCATGAGGCCCCGCGCAGGCGTCTAAGAGGGGTCAGGGAGGTGCCGCACGCACCGGGTGAGCAGGGGGGAGGAAGGGCCGGTGCCTGGCTCCTGGCTTCCCCAGGGGACCCCAGCTCCTTCCCAAATGACCCCATGCCCCAAGCCAGCTTTCTGTTGCCCTGCTCCCTACGTTGCGGGGAGGTCTGGGAGATGCCTTGGTTCCCAGGCACTGACCAGGTCCCGCATGGAACCCGCCACAGGGTTCACATTTGGAGGACACTCCCCTCACCCCCGCAGGGCAGCCCTTCTCAGGCTCTTGTCCCCTCTCCCCACTCCTGCTCTGGGGAAGAGACGAGACAGAAACGGTGTTTGGACATAATGACTATGAACGGGAGCTCAGTGCCTCCCGCCTCTGCACCCCTCTGCCTCCTCCTTCCCTTCATGTTTCCCCGTGGCTCTGCGCGACTCCCCCAGAGCACCCCTCCCTGCCCCCTCGGTCCTGTCTTCTGCTGATCCGAGCCCTCCCTTGCTGCCCACCCCCCCAGCACTGCATGTGGCGCTGCCAGCCCGGCTGCTACTGCCCTCCTGGCCAGGTGCTGAGCGCCGACAGGGTCTTCTGCGTGCCGCCCGGCCACTGTGACTGCCTGGACCTGCTGAGCGGGGAGCGGCACCGGCCAGGGGCTCGGCTGCCCGGGCCCGACAGCTGCAACTGCTGGTGAGGCGGGCGCGTGGGCGGCTGGAGGGGCCTGGGTGAGGGCGGGCTGCACCTGAGCTCTCCTGGGTCTCAGCGGATGCAGGTTAGACTCCCACGATCCCCGAGGAGATGCGGGCAGGCACGCTCACCTGTGTCTGATCGGTGGGGAAACCGAGGCAGCCAGCTCTGTGTGTCTGCCCTCTGGGAGACATGGCAGGCTGGGTGTGTGCTCGGAGGGGAAGGAGGGGTAACAGGCACCGTGTTCCTCCTCACTGTCTGGCCCCGGTCAGCAGCAGACTACCTCTGGCCCTTCCCCAGTAGGACACACCAGCCAGCGACCAGCAGAGAGCCCACAGGACACCTGAGGGGTCCCTGAATAGGACAGAGAGCAGGGTCTGGGTGCTCTGGAGAATGGCCAGGGGGCATCTGAGACCCTGAAGGGAAAGGGGGGCATTGGGGTAAGGGGAAGGGAAGAGGCAGCTTCGGAGGGGTGCGCATGGAGGGCAGGGGAGGGCTGAGCTGCCGCTCTCCTTCCTGTGCCTGCATGCCCCGCCCAGCACCTGCTCGGAGGGGAGGCTGAACTGCACAGACCTGCCTTGCCCAGGTACGTGTGTCCCAGCTCGGGGGGAGGCAAGGAAAACTGGCCAAGGTCACCGAGGGGACTGGGCCTGGGGAAGGGACGCCTGCGCCCCGGTGCCCTTCCATCGTCCCCTGCAGTGCCGGGTGGCTGGTGTCTGTGGTCGGAGTGGACAGCGTGCTCCCAGCCTTGCAGGGGTCAGACGAGGACCCGCTCCAGGGCCTGTACCTGCCCCGCTCCTCAGCACGGGGCGACCCCGTGCCCCGGTAAAGCAGGGGAGGCAGGGGCCCGGCATCAGAAGGAGACCTGCCCCAGCCCCCCCGGCTGCCCAGGTGAGATGCCCCCACTAGTCTGCTCAAATCTCAATAGGCTGGGCACCTCCCAGGCCTCCTAGGGCAGGTGATTCTGTCTTCCTGGCACAGTGGATGGAGCCTGGAGCCCGTGGGGACTGTGGTCTCCCTGTGACCCGTGCCTGGGGCAGTCCCATCGGAGCCGGGAGTGTATCTGGCCCCCCCACCCCTGAAGGAGGCAGGCCCTGCCCTGGGGCCTACAGGCAGAGTCACCCCTGCCAAGACAATTCCACACAATGCACAGGTGAGGGCTTCTGCAGAGGTCTGGGAGGGTCCCTTAGAAGGCTAGGGAGATGCTACTTCTGACTTTTGACCCCAGTATACATATGCATGTCGCTTCCTTCGTGGGGCAGCCCTTAGATCACTCACCCTGTAATCCTGGGGCAAAGTGGAAGGCAAAGCAGGTGGAGGGCGTGGCAGGAGGGCTTGTCACCTGCATGCTGGCATCCTTCAGGCTGGGCCCCTGCTCAGCATTCACCCTCTCTGCTTCCGTCCCGCCACAGCCTGTGGGGATGGCCAGGGTCTTCTCCCCTGCGGGTGGCCCTGTCCCCGCTCCTGCTAGGACCTGTCTCCTGGGACTGTGCCAGCCAGGCCCAACGGGCTGCCAGCCTGGCTGTGGGTGCCCCCCCGGCTCGCTGTCCCAGGATGGTCTTTGTGTGCCTCCCGCCCGCTGCTGCTGCCGCTGCCACTACCAGCCTGGGGCCATGGCTCAGTGCTTCCCTTTGCCGTCTCCCAAGGACCCCCGAGCACTGCAATGCCCGCCCGCCTGGCCTCCGCCCATCTGCCCGCAGGACCCAGCCTAGAGTGGCAGGATGGAAATGGGCAACCTGTCCTCTCCGATGCTCCAGGTGTCGTCTCCCGCGGATCCCACGGCATCCCGGGCCTGCTCTGGTTGGGGCTTCCCTCTCCCAGGCCCACGATCTGGGGCGCCATGGGGTGAAGGCTGAGAGGGAGGGAGGTAGAAGGCAGTGGGGTAGGAGGAGGGATTCAGGGTGGGGGGCACCCTGAGCTATCTGGAGTCCCACCCCCACTCATGCTTTCAGGGATTCCTGAGAACCAGAGCCGGTCAGCAGGGCCTGGGCTTAGCTCCTGGGAGAGCCTGGAACCTGGAGAGGTGGTGACTGGGCCCTGTGACAACTGGTGAGCCCAGGGAAGCAGGGGGAGGGGAGTGGGCTGCAGAGCCGGGCAGTAGGGCCCGTGGGGGAGGTGGCCGGGGTCTCGTCTTCTGAAGCCCCCTTCCCTGTCCCCAGCACCTGTATGGAGGGCATCCTGAAGTGCCGAGAGGTGCCTGGCTGCCCCGGCCCTGGGATGTGGGGTTCCTGGGGTCCCTGGGAGGACTGCAGTGTCTCATGCGGAGGAGGGGAGCAGCTCCGCTCCCGGAGATGTGCCTGGCCCCCCTGCCCTGGGCCTGCCCGCCAGAGCCGCACCTGCCACACCCAGGTCTGCAGAGGTGAGCCCCAGCCCAGGTTCCGCCCTTGACGCTCTAACTTAGGTTGGATTCCTACGTTGGCCTTTGACACAGACTCAAAGGTGTCTTTGCCCTCTTCCATCCCATCCGCATGGGCTGCCCTCTCCCTGGGGCCAGTGGTGGGCAAGAGGAGGAGGAAGTAGCCAGATTCAGGGAGGGGAGACTGTGGGAGGGTGTGACATTGGCCCTGAGGGGCACAACGCAGGGAGGATATCGTGGGCACAACTGGGGAGCCATGGGAGGGCGGGCGCAGGGGCGAGTAAGCAGGTGGCGGGGTGGGCGTCGAAGGAGCCACCGCGGGCAGCACAGGCCAGAGCCGGGCCCTGATGCAAGTGTTGCCCCAGAGGCAGGCTGCCCGGCTGGACGTCTGTACCAGGAGTGCCCCCCCGGCGAGGGGTGCCCCTTCTCCTGCTCCCACGTCACTCGGCAGGTGGGCTGCTTCTCCGCTGGCTGCGGGGAGGGCTGCCACTGCCCCGTGGGCACCTTCCAGCACCGCTTGTCCTGTGTCCAGGTCAGAACCCTCTCAGCCAGGAGCCCAAGCCCTCCCTCCCCTCCCCTCCCCTGCCTTTCCTCCCTCTCACCCACAGCTGCTCAGCCCTGCAGACCCTGTCCTCTGGACAGCGCTCCGCTTCCTCACGTGACCCCAGGCAAGCGTTCGGCCTGCCAGGCTGTCTGAGGCCTTGGCTGCCCGGGGCAGTCAGGCAGAGGTGGAGCTGCCCGAGCAGGCAGCCCGGGTGATGTCACCGGTTCCCTGGAACGGGGGCCTTGCCTGGGCTCCTGCTCTTCAGCAGCGACTCCTTGGCTGCCAGCTCCCGTGGGGGGGTGCTCCCACGTGGAGCCGCCCGTGGCTGGCGTGGGGCCAGGTGCCCCCCTGCCCTCAGGGCAGTTTCCTGCCAGGCCCAGTGCTCTCCACACCATTCAGGCCACAATCGTGGGTCCTCACTGCCCCCTTTCCCTGCCACACCCCGGTGGGGGAGCATACCCTCACCTTTACTCTGCCCCAGACTCCTTGTCTCCCGCTCTGGGGTCCAGACAACAGGCAGGTGCCAACTGTGCTCTGCGGAGCTCTCCAGGTGCGTGGGGATTTTGGTCCCAGGCTTTAATCCTAAGCTCGAAGCCGGTGTCGGGTGGCTGCCCCCAGCCAGAGTTCCAGAAGGGCCTGAGCAGCCACCTGCCTGACGTAGAGCTGATGACACTGCGTGAGCTGCAAGAAAGGAAAGGGACACGCCGGGTCATGTAGACAGTTATCGGTAAAACTAGGGACCGGGTGTCTGATTCCTCGCTGAGCCTCTTTCCACCTCCGTGTTCTCTCCAAGTCCTGCCCTGGAAGGACTTCTGCTGACCCTGCCTGGGTCCTAGCTAAGTGCTGTATGCAGGAAAGCCACTGGCCATCTCGGGTCAAGTTCATAGGCCACTAGTCTCTCAAGTTCACAGCCCTGACTCAGGGAAACTGTCCCATTTGCTCCAGGGAATGCTCTTCTGGGGCCCAGAGCAGCACCCCCAGCCTCACATGCCTTCCTCCCCGCCTCCCTGGGCCGCAGTGCAGACAGCGGGCACCGGGCCTAGGCGATTGCACTTCCCCTCTGCTCCCGCCCCGCCAGGAGTGCCCCTGTGTGCTCACCGCCTCGCTGCTGTGGGAGCTGGGAGCTGCCGGCGCTGACCCTGGGGCTCGAACCCCCCATTCTGGGAGAGGGCAGTCAGCCCCTTGGGCCTGGGGATGAGTTGGGCTCAGGCCAGAGCCTTCGTACAGGCTGCAGGAACTGGTGAGGGGATGGCGAGAGTGGGGGAGATTTGCAGCCAAGGGAGGGGGAGACACCGGCTGCCCTGCCCTTGCCTGGCCTGACTACCCTTGGCTCTGTCCCTTCACCCTGTGGGGCAGATACCCTTGCCCACCCCCCTTTCTCTCAGGGTCTATCCTGCCCGCATCTCACCCCCATGCCCTTTCCCCAGCTCCTGTGTGCATGGGCAGCTGTCTTGCTCGGTGGGGGACTGCTCCAAGGCTGTTGATGGCTTCAGTCCCTGGGGGCCATGGGGCCCATGCTCCCGCTCTTGTGGTGGGCTGGGCACCCGAACCCGCACCCGCCAGCGTGTGCGGCCCTCCCCAGCTCCAGGCAGCCAGGGCTGCGGTGGGCCCCGCCAGGACCTCAAGTACTGCTCTAGCCCAGACTGCCCAGGTGAGGGAAGTGGGAAGGGCGAGTCTCGCTGCGCTTGGGGCCTGGAGGGCCCGTGGGAGACCCAGCAGGAGGGAAGGGCTGAATCAGATAGGGGTGGGTTTAGAACTGGGCCACCAGCCTCAGGTTTGGTCCTGGGGCACTGCAGACTCAGAAACATCCTGAGCAGGGCTTTTCTTTGGCACAGGGGCTGGAGGGTCCACAGTGGAGCCCGTGACAAGCCTTCCAGGTAGCCCAGACTCCGTGGGTCCCAGCCCCAGACTGGCTGTACACCTCGCACGTGGCCTCCCTTTGGGAAAACAAGCCCAGAGCCTCCTTCCTCCCCAGCCCTGCTTCCCGGGAGGCCAGGAGCCCAGGGTTGACTCAACAGGAGATGCTTCTCCCTCCTATCCTCGCAGGCAGCTGGGGCCCATGGTCCCCATGCTCTCACACCTGCACAGACCCCACTCACCCTGCTTGGCGCAGCCGTGCTTGCCTATGCCTGGCAAACTGCACCGGGGCGGGGGGGGGGGGACACGTCACAGGAGCGCCCTTGCAACCTGCCCTCCTGCACAGGTGCGCCTTCCAGTCTTGACCTCTGACCCTGACCCGTGTCTGAACCATGGCTGTCCCCTCTAAGCCCAGCATCCTCCCTCCAGCAGCTCATTCTGACCCCCAACCCATGTCCAACCTCCCAACCCCGACATCTAATACCCTTGAAGCAAATACCGAGTTCTCAGACTGATATGGAATCATGAATCCATGTGTGACTCTGGACCCGGGGTGCTCTGTGCCAGGCCGGGCAGCTGTTGGGGCCTCCAAGGCCCTGCCCACACCGGCAAACCCTCACTTGTGTGTGTACTGAACACTCACCCAAATTCCCATCCAAATCCCTGAGCATTCCGGTGAGTCTGGGACCACGCACGGCCCCCTGAGACCTCGTTGCCAAAGCCTCGAAACAGCCAGTATCAGATCCGAAACAGGACCCCAGAGGTCTGGACGAGGGCCTGGCCGGCCCGGTGGATGAGGAGCTCTGCGCTTGGGCTGAGGCGGGGGAGTCAGGGCTGGCTCCAGCTCGCTTCGTTCCGTCCTGTCCCGGCCCGCAGGGCTGCCCCTGTGCCCCAGCCCTGGCTGTGTGGCTGGGAACTGTTCCTGGACCGCCTGGGCCCCATGGGAACCTTGCTCCCGAAGCTGCGGGGTGGGCCAGCAGCGCCGTCTGCGGGCCTACCGTCCCCCAGGGCCCAGTGGGCACTGGTGCCCCGACATCCTTACCGCTTACCAGGAGAACCGCTTCTGCAACCTGCAGGCTTGCCCAGGTGAGGAGGGCTGCTAAGGACCAGCGCAGGCCCTTCCATGGCCCCAGGTGCCCCCGTGGCGCTTCCATCTTAGCGCGAGAACCCTGCCCCAAGGCTCCTGGTGCATGGGGGGGGGCCCTCTGCCTGAGCTAGATCATCCCTCATGTGGCCCTTCTCTCTGCCACGCAGTGCATGGAGGCTGGTCACGCTGGAGTCCCTGGTCCTGGTGTGACCGGAGCTGTGGGGGGGGGGGGGGCAATCCCTGAGGAGTCGCAGCTGCTCAAGCCCCCCACCCAAGAACAGGGGTGCCCCCTGTGTTGGGGAGAGGCACCACGCTCGGCTCTGCAATCCCTTGCCCTGTGGTATGGTGGTGGGGATAGCGCATCCCTGGTGGCCTTTGCCCTCTGCACAGCTCTCCCCATCCCACCCCTAATTTAACTCCCACGACACCTTGCGACGGAGACACTCAGTAGCCAGCAGAGAAAACAGGCCCGCAGGGTCGGATGGCGGGATCTGGGTACCGTGCGCGGGGACTCGCTGTGGCCAGGGCTGAGCTGCCATAATGCTTGCCCCCGCCTGCCCCCACCCTGCACCAGAACTGGTTCTCGAAGTTTTGCCCACCCTCCCATCTCCTGAAGAACCACCTAGCCCGGTCAAGATTTCCGGAGGATTTGAGGGTTACAGTCAGGAGTGCACCTGCTCCTGGGGTGTGGGTGGCCACTTGCAGACACGCCGCTCCCAGCTTCGCTTCCTCATTGGTCCTTACTGGTCCTTCCGAGCCCCCCAGTATCCCTCATATCGAACACAAAGGAGCTGTGGAGGTGAGCCTGTTCTTAGATGCACAAGTTCAGTCCAGCTCAGTGACATTTTGTGGGTGCCAGGCTAGGTGCTGAGAACCCCCAGGTAGGTAAGAGGGACTCCCTGTCACGCAGAACGTCCCGACCCCAAGGGTCTCCCCAGGACCCCACATTTCCACGGGCACCAGCAGGGGGAGAGGGCTGGGAGTATAGCTTCATGGAGGTAAGAGCAGTTCCCGGGCAGGCAGGTGGATGGTTTCTGAGCCCCGGTGCTCAGGGCCCTCTTGACTCAGGTCCTCCCTGTCTGCTCAGAGGAGGGCTGCCCGGCAGGCATGCAGATGGTCAGCTGTGCCAACCGTTGCCCCCGCCGCTGCTCAGACCTCCAGAAGGGGATCGCGTGTCAGGACGGCCAGGCCTGCCAGCCGGGTTGCCGCTGCTCCGAGGGTAGGGGCGGCCCTGGCCCCGCGGCGTGTCAGCGCGGCTCAGTGGGAAGGCTGGTGGGCCCCGGCGCAGCTCTGCAGGGCTGCCTCCCCCGCAGGCTTCCTGGAGCAGGACGGTGGCTGCGTGCCGACTGGGCACTGCGAGTGTTCAGAGTCCCAGGGCCCCAGCTGGGCCCCGGGCAGCCAGCACCAGGAGGTCTGCAGCACCTGCACCTGCCAAGCTGGGCGCCTCTCCTACACGGCTCAGCCCTGCCCACCGCCTGCCCACTGCGCCTGGAGCCGCTGGTCAGCCTGGAGTCCCTGCAGCAGCTCGTGTGGGCCCGAGGGGCAGCAGAGCCGCTTCCGGTATGGGGCTGGGCCAGGCTAGCGTCACCTCCCCCAACCCCAGTCTCCCACCGCCTGGACTCGGTCTTCCTCTCTGATACAGAGCTCCTGGATCCTGCCCCCACCCCCCACCCCCCGCCGTGGCATACCCTCTGTGCTCTGGCCCCAGCTCTCGGCCCGGGTCATCCTTGCTTTCCTTAGCCCCCCCAGTTTTGCCCGTCAGGTGTCTCACCAGGAGACAGCGGAGCGATGAAGGGCCCTGGGCTGTCTCTCACCTTCTCTGCCCCGGGCCCCACCCAGGTCCTCCACATCGGGCTCGTGGGCCCCAGAGTGTCGGGAGGAGCAGTTCCCAGAGCCAGCCCTGCCCTCAGCCCCCGTGCCCACCCCTGTGCCTGCATGGTGCCCGCCTCCACACCCTGGGGGACAGTTGGCTGCAGGGCGAGTGTCAGCAGTGGTAAGCCTGGGGCAGGGGGAGGGACGGGGTGGTACTGTGCTGTAGGAGGGCAGCGTCCCTGAGTCCGGGCTCCTGCCCTCAGCTCCTGCACCCCGGAAGACAGCGAGTGGGGTTCCATCCCAATCCCACCCTCCCTCACCCTCCTAGCCTCAGGCCAGCTTGCTTGCCCTGTCTCACATTTGCCTCCCAGCCCTATTCACCGCTGCCATCCCCCTGTGCGGCGAATGCTCGCCGCCCCCCTGCCCCCGGCCTCTCTAACCTCACCTGTGCCCTCCCACAGTACCCGGGGCCTGGACGCTCTGGTCCCCCTGGTCTGAATGCCCTGTCTCCTGTGGAGGTGGAAGCCGGGTTCACACCCGGGTCTGCATGGCCTCGGCCGCTGCCCGCAGGGGGGCCCCCTGCCTGGGCCCTGGCACCCGGACCCAGCGCTGTGGAGGGCAGTCTTGCCTGGGGCTGCTGGAGGTCTGCTCCTGGGGCCCGTGGGGGCCCTGTTCCCGCAGCTGTGGCCCAGGCCTGGCCTCCCACTCTGGGTCCTGCCCGTGCCCACGGGCTGAAGTCGACCCCGCCTGCAACGGCACCTTCCTCCACCTGGGCACCCAGGCCTGCTACCCAGGGCCCTGCCTAGGTGAGTGTGCATGGGGCAGCGAAGCCCGCTCCCCTGATTGCCTGCCTCAGGAAACTTCAGCAAGTAACATGGTTTCCCAAACCCCAGATTTGCTCCCTCAAATGTGTATCTATCTCCTTCATATTTTGCTAGTTTCTTTCCTCTTCTCACCATCTTCTCCTTTTGAGCTCTTTGGGATGCGCCCCTCGCCCCTGGGTGACAGAGAACACAGCAAATTAGGACTTGTCTGAATTTTTGGCTCCCTTTTGCCCTTTTGCTTTGCAGGGTGTTGGCTGGGGCTGGGGGAAGAGTGGAGGGGAGGGGAAGGAGGAGGGAGGCTGGAGGAGCCTGGCTGGCACCCCCCCCACCTTGGTCCCTAGAGGAGTGCCTGTGGAGCAGCTGGAGCGGCTGGACGCGATGCTCATGCCAGGTGCTGGTCCAGCAGCGCTACCGGCACCAGGGACCAGCGCCCACAGCGGGAGCGGCACGGGAGGGCTCTCCCTGCACGCGCCTGGACGGCCACTTCCGGCCCTGCCCCATCGGCAACTGCTCGGGGTGAGGCCCCAGGAGCGAGACGCCAGACAGCTGAGCCCCAGCAGGGCCTCCCAGCTCCTCTCCAAGCCGACCTCCATGCCCCCGGGCCCTCGGAGCAGGTGCCCTTGCCTGCACTGAGCCGCGCCCTCAGCAGCCCGGTCACTCCCCTGCTTCGCCCTCAGCTACTCGCACATCCCATCCCGAGGCTCTGCTCCTCTCCCCTCCCGGCTCCGCTGTCATTTCCCCGCTTTGGAGCTGCAGGCTTTGTCCACTTGTAGCAGCCCCCTGGGCACAGAAGGTCTTGCCCACCTCCTGTGGTGGCCACCCTCCTGTCCCCCATCCGCCAACCCCGGGAGCATCTGCCAGGCCCCTAGCTCCCCGAAGGCCCCATCCTCCACGCAGCTACCTGGCTCTCCGCAGCCCAACCATCATGACCCTTCCTAGAGGCACCGTTGGGGGCCGAGTGGGCACTCGATGGGGCGACACTAGCCAGTCCTTAGGGCAGCCTGGGGGCAGGTTTGCACTCTTACAGGGAGACCCCAAGGGGCCTGGAGGGGATCGTGTCCTGTGTGCTCCGGGCTTGGGCGTGGAGGGTGTCTCTGGGCGGCCCCACACCAGCCTCTGTTCCCCGCACAGAGGACAGCTGCACACCTCCCTTTGAGTTCCGGGCCTGTGCCCCACCCCGTGCCGGGCTCTGCACCACACACCTGAGCCATCGGCTCTGCCGGGACCTGCCGCCCTGCCAGCCGGGCTGCTACTGTCCAGAGGTGAGGGGTGGGGCTGGGGGAGGTGCCCCAGGAGGAGGGGGGCTCTGTCCACACTCCTACGCGGCCTCCCTTCCGTGATGCCGGGGCGATGCCCCTCTGCATGGTGCCCCTGAAGAGCCCCTCACATTCTGCCTCGTGCCCACATGCCCACCACTGGCTCACCCGCCGTGAGCAGACACAGTATGGCACCAGGGTACAGAGATGGCTGCCACACAGCCCTGTCTCCATGTCCCCTTCTGCTCAGGGGCTGCTGGAGCAGGCCGGGGGCTGCATTCCCCCAGAGCAGTGAAGCTGCCTGCACCTCACAGGAGAAGGAGCCACGGTGACCCTGGCCCCCGGGGAACGCCTGCACCTGGGCTGCAAAGAGTGGTGAGTGATGGGGTCGGGGAGGCAGCATCAGAGGGCTGGGGTCAGGGGATGGGGGGCGGGGAGGAGGCCCCACAGGGAAATCCCCCAGGCCCCGGGGCCCAGCTCCAACCTCATCCTGCTCCAAATGAGCCCAGAGCCCACGTCGCCCCTACATCAGCTCCCCCAACCACCGCTCTGGGCTGAGTCTTGCCTCGGCAAACCTACCCCGACCACCCCCTCCCACAGTGAATGCCAGCACGGAGAACTGCATTGCACCAGCCAGGGCTGTCAAGGTAACTCTGGACTTGAGAGACCAGCTGTCCCCATTTGCCCAGGACTGGGGGCGGGGGGCGGTTTCCCGAGTCTGGAACTCTTAGTGCTGGGACTCGGACAGTCCCAGACAAGCCAGGACAGTGGGTCACCCTACCCTGGCTCCCTGACACCTCCTACAGCCTTTCCCATTTCCAGCCCTTCCTGGTCATAACTGGGGCTCCTCCCTCCCCATCCACTGGGATCTGTGGTCAGGGGGAGGGTCCCTGGGAAGGTGCCCACTCGCTGCCCTTCCTAGGTCTTCTTCCTCTGAGTGGGTGGTCCGAGCGGTCACCCTGTGGGCCCTGCCTGCCCCGTGGCGTGCTGGCCCCTGCCTCCAGGACTGTGCTAGAGGAGCGCTGGTCTCAGCACCCAGCTGGCTGCTCCCCGACCTTGGCCCCCTGGCTGGCTTCGGGGCAGCACCGCCATCGCCTCTGTTTGGACCCTGAGACGGGGAGGCCGTGGGCTGGAGACCCAGACCTCTGCACCGCACCACTCAGCCAGCAGCGCCTCTGCCCGGACCCGAGGGCCTGCCGTGGTAATGAGGAGGGGCAGAGACCAACAGGGCAGCAGGGAGCCTGAAATGAGAGTGGTGGGGCACCTGGCCAGGTAGGGCTGGGCCATGCTGTTTATTTCAGTAGCCAGGGGGTTAGCAGGCCTGCTAAGCCTCCTGCTTGCCCCCAGGGCCTGCTGGATTTCACGCTGGGTGGGCCCGCAGCAGGGAGCATCCATGCAGCCACTGAAAAAAGGAGGAAGGGGGTCTGAGGGGCTCAGGGCATGTCAGAGTGTCTGCAGGGCTAGAGCCTGAGGCCTTGGGGTGGAAGCAAGAGGCAGAGGGGAGGTGGGCCCTGGGTACTGACTTCCATTTTATCTCCCCAGACTTAGGCCAGTGGAGTCCTTGGGGGCCCTGGAGCCCCTGCCAGGTGCCCTGCAGTGGGGGTTTCCGGCTACGCTGGAGAGAGGCAGCGGCACCCGCTGGAGGGGGCTGCTGGGGGCCATGGGCTCAGACTGAGAGCTGCAATGTGGGGCCCTGCCCAGGTAACCCCCATGGCAGAATCTGGGGGGGAGGGGCCAGGGACTGTAACATACAAGATAGCGCCTGAGCAGGATGTTTGTTGCCTGTGCTCCTAGAGGCATGCGGGGGAGGGGAGGGTGCTGTCCCGGGGGGCCCAAGAGTTGGCCCCCAACACAGACTCCTACCTTCTGGTCCTCAGGGGAGAGCTGCGAAGCCCGGGACACCGTGCCCACCCTTGACTGTGCCAACCGATGCCCCAGAAGCTGTGCCAACCTCTGGGACCACGTGCGGTGTCTGCAAGGGCCGTGCCGCCCAGGTGGCCAGGCCATGCCTGCAGCCCAGCCTGGGAGCTCTAGGGCCTCTGAGCAGGGCAGCTTGCTTCGCTGCCTCCTGCTTCCAGAGAGCGTGAGACCCGTGGGCGGGGGCATGCTCCTGTACTGGATCTTGGGTGACAGGGCAGCAAAGTGGATCCTTGGGTCACTTTCGGCAACTGGGTAGGGCTCCTGCATAGAGCGAGCCTTAGCCAAGATGGGCTGTGTCTGTGAAGATGCTCTCAGGCAGCCTCAAGGGTTCCTGGGGTGGGGCCCACACAGGGCGGGCTAGAGCGACCCCTTCCTGTGCTCCAGAGGTGGAAACAGTGTGGGGGCTGGGGCTGGGGCCGGGGGAGGGTGCACCTGAGGCTTTGGACTCCGACCGGCGGCCAGGGGGATCCTCTGTGTGCGCCTGCGGAGCGTGAATCTTGCTTCTGCTCCCCACCCCCAGGCTGCCGCTGCCCGCCTGGCCAACTAATACAGGATGGGCCCTGCGTGCCCATCTCCTCCTGCCGCTGTGGCCTCCCCAGCCCCAGTGCCTCATGGGCGGTGGCCCCAGCTGAGGTGGCACAGGTGCACTGCCAAAACTGGTATGGCTGCCCACCGGTGGCCAAGCGGGGGGCTCGGGAGCTTTGGGTGGGAGGCTTGGGGCAGGTCAGGGTTATGGGCATTACTGGGAAACAAAGGCTCTGTTCCCCTTGACTCGTGCCCTTGACCCCTGTCCACAGCACCTGTATCAACGGGTCCCTGATGTGCCCACACCACGAGTGCCCTGTCCTTGGGCCTTGGTCAGCCTGGAGCAGCTGCTCTGCTCCCTGTGGTGGGGGCACTACGGAGCGTCATTGGAGCTGTGAGGAGGGTCCTGCGGGGGTACCATGCCAGGGCCAGGACACAGAGCAGCGGCAGGAATGTAACCTGACGCCCTGCCCTGGTGAGCACCTGGGGTGGTGGGCACCTGCCCCTTCCCTCTAGTGCCGCTGAGCTCTGGCCCCCGTCCCAGCTGGCCTTCGCCAGGGCAGGGGGCCAGTCGGGAGACAGTCCCTTCCCCGGGAGCAGTCCCTTCCTCAGGACTCCACCTCACTGTCTGTGCGCTCCCCCCCACCCCAGAGTGCCTACCTGGCCAGGTGCTCAGAGCCTGTGCCACCGCGTGCTCACGCCTCTGCTCGCATCTGCAGCCTGGTGCCCCCTGTGTGCAGGAACCCTGTCAGCTTGGCTGCGGCTGCCCTGGAGAGCAGGTATGTCCAGGTGCCATGTCCCGACTCCCGTAGGGGGAGCAGCCAGGTGGGGGGAGGGGGAGAAGTGGGTCTGAGTATAACCGGAGCCCGCACCACCCCAGCTGCTGCACAGTGGCACGTGTGTGCCCCCCGCTGCATGCCCCTGCACCCCAACCTCTCTGCCGTGGGGCCTTACCTTGCCCCTTGAAGAGTGAGGCCCGGGAGCTTCCCCCAGGGACTGTGCTCATCTGGAACTGTACCCGCTGGTGAGGACCAGGGGGCTGGGGTGGGGCGGGGGTGGAGGGCAGGGCTGCTGAGAATGGCGGTGGGGAGCAGGGCCTCGGAGGCATCGGAACCCATGCTTCTGTCTTCCCAGTATCTGCCGAGATGGAGCCTTCAACTGCTCCCTAGCCGACTGTCACGGTGAGATATGGCTGTCTAGGCCCCTGCTGGTCCTTCCAAAGGCGGGGGGCGGGGGGCGGTGGGGGGTGGTTGGCCCTGCTGAGGACAAAGGCAATGCTATCTCTTTCAAGAAGCCCCTTCCCTGCTCTGTCCACAGTGATGTTGAGGGCATTCCTGTGTGTGCACAGAGCAGGGCTGTGAGCGAGGCAGGAAGTGAAGGGTTCTTTCCCTGCAGAGGAGGAAGCAAAGGTTGAGAGCATGAGCTAAGACAGGGTCTTTGTCTGGCAGTCCCCAGGCAGGTGGTATCTGCCCTGTGCTGTTTTGCCCCCATCTGGTCAAAGTCAACAGGCCTTTGCTAAGGGCTCACCTGTGCCCCGCCCTGGCACCCTGGGCTCTGTGTGGATTCAGAGGCACACAGGTATGGTGGGACCCGAGCACCCCAGCCTGGTGCTGCTGCTGAGGGCAGACTGACCCACCAGAACAGAGACAGGAGACGGTTTCTGGCCCACTGACAAGCAGGCTGCACCCACAGGACGGGAAATCAGTGCCACAAGAGGAGAGGTCACGGTGGACAGGACTAGTCAGGGGAGGCTTCCCGGAAAAGGCAAGATGCGAGTTAGGCCCTGCTGGTATTTGGGAAGGTGCGTAAGAGCAGAGGGCTGTGTTTGGAGGCCTACAAGTGCAGAGTGGGCAGCACTGGGGAGGGAGGAGGGACTCTAGGGGTGCCTGGCGTGGGACGGGGGAGAATCAAGGCTGGACCTAGGGCTGACCTGAGTGGTGGTGGTGGTGGTGGGGTCTTCCCTGGCAGAGTGCCCCTACGGGGAAATGTGGCAGCAGGTGCCCCCTGGGGAGCTGGGGCTGTGCGAGAGGACGTGCCAGGAGCCCAACGCCACGGAGATTCAGGGCAGCTGCAGTGCGGGGCAGGCCCCGGGCTGTGTGTGCCGGCACGGGCACTTGCGCAGCCAGGCGGGCCTCTGCGCGCCCGTGGACCACTTGCGAGTGCTGGCGCCACGGGCATCCCCACCCGGTGAGACGCCGCTGCCCCTCCTCAACCCAGGCCTCCCTCCCGTCCGCGGGCTCCTCCGCTCTATGCCAGGGCCATCCCACTGGGACAGTCTCTGGGCTCTGTCGGCCCACCTCCCTCCTGAAACTCCTGTTGCCGCCTTCAGTCGCTGGCTGCTGGTTTCAGGGAGGGGGTAGTAGCGTAGAAAAGCCTAACCAGCAGAGAGATGGAGATCGAGGCGGAGAGGAGGATGTCCCGCATTCTCCCCAGCCCCGATCCTGTGACAGCTGCCGCTGCCTCCGTGGAAGGAGTGTCTGCACCCAGCGCTGCCCACCCCCCCCCACCTGTGCCCAGGTACCGCCAGCAGCCCTGCTGCCCTCTCAGAGCAGCTCCCTGGGGTCCTTCCTCCGTCCCTCCCCAGAGGCTGGTCTTAGGGCCTCGAGCAGGCAGTGCCGGGGCACCTGGGCCATCCTCCTGAGTGGGCTGGGGACCACTCCCTTTGCAGGGCGAGGTGACCGTGCAGGAGCCAGGGAGCTGCTGTCCCACTTGCCGCCAAGAGACTCTGGGTATGCCGGGGACCTGGGGCACTTCCTGCTGTGCCTCTTCCTGCTCTGGGCCCTTCTCCCAAACTACCCCCATGCCCACCCTAGGAGGCCTGCCTTCCCCAGTGCAGCCTACCATGAGGATTAGGGGAGTGGAGACCCCTAGCGCTGCCTCATGGCGCCTGGCCACCCCTGTCCCAACAGCCGCAGGTGCCCCTCGGGTCCACACGCTGCTGTCCCCTTCACACAGAGTCCCCTCATGTTGGCCTTCTCTCTCTGCCGTGCCCCCACCTCCTGCATTCACCTGCTCCTCCCCACAGAGGAGCAGTCAGCCTCCTGCCGGCATCTCACTCACCGAGCTGCGCAACCTCACCAAGGGCCCCTGCTACCTGGACCAGGTAGAAGTGAGCTACTGCGGAGGGCACTGTCCATCCAGCACCAGTGTCATGCCTGAGGTGAGCCAGGGGGCTGCCGTGCACCCTGAGGGCCTACCACAGCGAGCCTAGACCTGGGCAAAGACCCCGGGGACGTGAGGGATGCAGTCAATCTCAAGGAGATGCAGATCAGAGCCCGGGTGACTTTTCACCAAGGTGGTGGTCTCCACCTGCTGCCTGGCCCTGTGACCTCCACCGGGCTTGGGCTCCAGAGCAGGCCTCCACCCCTGCCAGGGGGGTCTTCTCCTGCTGTGGGCCTACCAGGACATGAACAGGAAAGGCATAAATTAGGAGCTAAGTTAGGCTCCGAAATCACAGCCCAGCCTATACTGAGAAGCTCTGTGGGACAGGCTGTTTACACACAGCCTCCTCCCAGACATTCCTGGCAAGGCGTTATGAGCATGTCCCAGGAGACGGATTGAGCTCTGCCCTGCACTTGCTCTCCTCAGAACCCTCCCAGAACCCTGCTTCTCCCCGACCCGGCTGGCTCCCGCGCTTGGCGAGGAGTGTTGGGATCTGGCCCTCCCCGGGATGGGAAAGGCCACCAGAGGGAAGGCGGGGGTTTTGGGCAAACGCGTTTGGCCCCGCCCCTGCTCAGCCACGCCCCCCCCCCCCCCCCCCCCCCGCAGGAACCGTACCTGCAGAGCCAGGGCGGCTGCTGCAGCTACAGCCTGGACCCCGAGAGCCCCGTGCGGATCCTGACCCTGCGCTGTCCCGGCGGCCGCGCGGAGCGGGTGGTGCTGCCCGCCATCCGCAGCTGCCAGTGCAGCGCCTGCCAGGGTGGGTGTGGGCGGGGCCGGGCCAGGCCAGGGGCAGGCGGGGGGCTCGGAGGGGGGGGGGGCTCCGGGGGCGGGGCGGGGCCGGGGCGGGGCCGGCACAGGCCTTCCGAAAGGCGGTCCGTTTCCCAACTCGCAGGCCCCCGCGGGATTCTGCCTTCTTGACCCCTTCTGACCCGCTCCATCCCGCTTCTTGGCTCTCTTGTTGGATTCTTCTCCAATCATACGCACGCTTGGGGCTTTGGAGTCAGTCAGAGCTGCTTCATAGCAGCCCGTCTCTTTCCTTCCTTGCTCAGCGTCCGTGACCTCAGCCTCACCGCCTGGCTGACAACGTGCACGGGCTTGTTGGGAGGGCTTAGTGAGAGCGCACGTGTGAAGCGCCTGCCAGGTGCTCGGTTCTCGTTAGGTACCCGGGGCCACACTGTGGCAGGTGAGAGAAACAGGTGCAGGGACACTGGTACCGCCTGGACGGAGCGCAGGGCAAGAGCTGGCCTTTCTCTGGCCTTCCTCCTGGCGGGTCTCCCTCTCCTGCCAGTTTGCGCCGCTGTCCACCCCTTCCGGGCCTGACCACTACCTCCTTGCTAGTGCCTCTCCCGCTCATTCGTCCTCCAGGAGGTGACTTCTCAAAGCACTGACGGCTCTGCTGCACGAGGCTGCCTCCACCCCTCATGTCATCACCGGGCTCGGAGGCACTGACTCCCTCCTCCCGTGCCGACCCGCCCACTCCATGCCCTGGTACCAGCATCTCCCAAATAAAGTGACACTGGTAGCAAGCCCGTGTGCAGAGTCTGCCTCTGGGGACAAAGGGGTAAGGGGGGCAGAGTGGGTCTGAGCCCTGACCTCGACCTGCACAAGGACTGTCTCCAGGAGGCTTCTGTTAATCTGCCATGCTGGTGAACTTGGGCGAGTCACTTCCCATGTATGTGCCTCAGTTTCCACATCAGCAGGTTGCACATAAAGTCTGAAGTTCTCTGGTGCATGGCTTCTGCTGGCCAGTTCTGCCCCTTCGTCCCGCAAAGAGCCCTCTCCCAGTCTAGTTGGTGCTGCCCAGCTCCACCACCCTCTCCTGCTTCCAACTGCCATTTCCCCTCATCCAGAGAAGAGTTCAGCTGGTGGGTCCCATTCCTTGTCATGGACACTCCATGTGGATAATCCATTCAGTTCTCACCCCTTTATATACAGTGACCTTCCCCTTCACTCCACGAACTCAGCTGTTTTCAAACACTTTCCAATATTTACTTACTGATCACGACTTCCCATCCTTCCAGCTTATGTGCTCTAGTGCCCCACTGCTATCATTTATTTCAAATTCATTGAGCCCACCAGGTTCTCACTTTTCATTAGCTCCCTCCTGTCTCCCCTCAGGAGTCACGGTCTGCATGGTGATTCTCAGCACCAACTGCACATTAGAATCACCCGAGGAGTTTTGAAACCCTACCAATGCCCAGACCCCATCCTGAGCCCATTAAATCAGATTCTTTGGAAACCTCGTGGGTAATTCCATGTGCACCTAGCTGGAACTGAGAACCACCTTTCTGTCATTATAAATCACTCCAATGCAAGTACTGTTAAATCCCTCACTTTTCTATCTCCATTCATCCCCACCTGGCAATATTCTAACTCAAAAATGTGCCCAAGTTTCTGCTTCTAGACAGAATTTTGCAGATAGGCTGTTTTTACCTTAAACTTGTAATCACAAACCTCAAACAGGCCTTTAATTCAATTTGACCCTCCTACCTCTTCTGTTTCCCTATAAACTCTATTTCCTGTTCTCTGCAATGACTATGCATGCCTTCTCTTCCCCACTCCCCCGTCATTTTCATGAGATGACCTTGTCCCACAGAGATGTCCTCAGATGGGAAAATCTATAGCAAATCCATAACAAAACAAACCGACATCCACTCCAGCTGTTCCTTCTTCCCTCGTGGTGTCATCTAGAAGTATCCCTACCCCTGGAAACGGCCCTTGATGCTGTGGTCCTGGCTCCTCTTGCCTCCTCAAGGTCTTGGGTCCTCGCATTGCCCCACCTGGGCTTAACCATCAGTTCCCTTCCCAACAACAACAGAAACACTACCCCGTGTCTCGCATCTTAGCCTCCTCTCTTGACCCCATGTTTCCCTCTAGATACTGCCCCATCTTTCTGTACCTTTTCATGGAGAACACTCTTTCAGTTACCAACCCTAGCTGTCTCAACCACCTCACCTCCAGTGTTTAAACCCCCAAACAAGAATCTGTTATAAGGAGACAGGGATAACTCGGGCAGAAATACGGCTCTCTGAGGTACGTACAGAGAGGGGTGGCTATGACTGAGCTGGGAGCTGGAGATTAGAAGGCCACCTGGAGTCTTCGATCTCATTTCAGAGCATCTGTCTCATTTTTCTTTCTCAGAAGCACCGACTCCCCTGCCGGTGACTGCACCTGGCCAGAGGGAGGCTGCTCAAAGCACACGAAGCTATGAACTGAATTGGATTCCCCCCAAACTCCTCTGTTGACTCCCCCCTAAACCCCAATGTGACTATATTTGGAAATAGGGCCTATACAGAGGTAATTAATGTTAAATGAGGTCAGGAGGCTGATAGGATTAGTGTCCTTAGAGGAAGAGACACCAGAGAGCTCATTCTCTCTCTCATTCTCTCTCTCTCTCTCTCTCCCTGAGAACACACAGAAAAGAGGTCATATAAGGACACAGCGAGGTGGTGCCGCCTGCAAGCCAGGAAGAGAAATCTCACCAGAACCAACCAACTGGAGACTTCCAGTCTCCAGAACTCTGGGAAAGTAAATTTCTCTATGTTGTTATGGCAGCCTGAGCTGAGGTCAAATATTACAGTTCTACTCACATGGATTGAATGCTCTCACATTTCTAGAAAAGGTATTCCCATTGACCCCTGCTGAGTTTAGCTCTATTCAACCCTGGCTGGAAGAGCAGAGTCGTATAGTATAATGGAAAATGGTTACTTGGGACCTGCTCAGGGTGATACTCAAAATATTTAACAATCAGTGTGGCAATATGTATTAATAAAAATTTTAAACATAAACTATGCTTGATTTTTTTATTTAAAACTTTGAATTGTGACTTAAAACGCATACATGTAAAAGTACATCAAACATTTTTATAGTTAATTTTACCAACGCCTTTATAATAATCACTTCCTTATTTTCTGTCATTTTTCCCTCCATGTATACATAAAGGGAAGGCCATGAGGGAGCTTTCTGGAGTGCTGGAAATCTTCTGTATCTGATCTGAGTGGTGGCTACCTGGTACGCATGCAAAAACACATCAAGTTATACCCTTAAGATTTCTGCACTTTACTATTTATTATTTGTACTATGATTATTATACATATTACACCCATATATATTACAAACTAAACAATATATTATTATAATAACTTCAAATAGTTTTTTATGTCTGTAACCAGGGCACAGGGGTTCAAGGGCATCTGGCTCCGGGGGTCCCAAGCAGACCAGGTTCAGCCACTCACTGCAGACAAAATCCAGAGACAGAGATGAGCAGTGGTGAAAAGAGAAAGGAATTTATTTCAGTGAGGCCAGCACCAGGAAGACAGCAGACTAATGTCTCAAAGACTATCTCCAAAGTGCTGAAAATACTTCTAAGTTTATAGAAGGCAAATGTGGGACAAAAGTTGATGGGCACATGCAGGTGGGCAGGAAAGGTCAGGTTGATCAGTGTCTTGAGGTCGGTCACGTGGGGTCTTGCTGGCTCAGGGCAGCGGTTACTGCTCGAGGGGACAGTCTTTGTTCCCATCACAGAATGCTTTGCCTGAGTTAAGACGTGAGCTGGAAAGAAATCAGTTAGGAAGTACAGACAGGTCAAAATGGAGGCAGGTGAAGTCTTCTTTCATGTCTTTTAAAGAAGATTAGAGAAGAAAGAGCAAGTATATTTTTATGGAGTTTGGTCTTCTTTCTTTCCTCCTTAAATTCACCCTCTAGGGCGCCTGGGTGGCTCAGTTGGTTAAGCAACTGCCTTCGGCTCAGGTCATGATCCTGGAGTCCCTGGATCGAGTCCCACATTCGGCTCCCTGCTCGGCAGGGAGTCTGCTTCTCCCTCTGACCCTCCCCCCTCTCATGTGCTCTCTCTCTGTCTCAAATAAATAAATAAAATCTTTAAAAAAAAATTCACCCTCTACTCTGCAGTAGGACTGATCCAACTAAAGTGCAAATTTGCCCACACCATTCACTGGCTTAAAACTCATTTCAAACTCCCTAAGGGAGCATACACTGCCTTCCACATCCAGCCCCCAAGTATCTCTCCAGTGCCATTTCCCATAATTTCCTGTCTCACACCATCCCTGCACACACCATTTGCTCAGCTGTCTGGCTTTGCTTATGCTATTTCTTATGGCCAACTGCCCTCTTTGCAACACATTTCTCTCCCTCCCCCCGCCCACCCCCGTTTTAGTTAACTCAGGCTACCATAACAAAATACCAGAGACCGGGTGGCTTAAACAACAGACATTTATTTTCTCACTGTTCTGGAGAATGGGAGTTCAAGACCAAGATGCCAACATGGCTGGGTTCTGGTGGGGACTCTCTTCCTGGCTTACAGACAGCTGCCTTCTCGCTGTTTCCTCATATGGCAGAGAGAGACAGCATGCTCTCCTGTGTCTCTTCTTGTAAAGACACTAATCCCATCATGAGAACCCCATCCTCATGATCTCGTCTAAACTTAACTACCTCCCAGAGGCCCCACATCTAAATACCGTCACATAGGGGTTACATACAAATTTGGGGGTACACAATTCCATCCATAGCACTTCACCTCGCTACCGCCTACCCCTTAATTCAGTTCAGGTGCCACTTCCTCAGGAAATCCTTGACTAACCATCCCGTAGATTCCCACAACCATACTCTAGACAGACAAAGTGTGCGTTAGTGGGGTCTTGTGCTTACCTCTTTCCTTGCACTTGTGTCTTTATTTTATAGTTATCTGTTTCTGGTCAGTTTCCCCAATAGACTATAAGCTCCTCGAAGGCAAAGATTTGTTTCATTCAGCTGTGCATTCCCAAACCTTGCACAGTGCCTGGCACGGGGCAGGCAACCAACGACGCTTTTTGAATGAATGTTAAAAAAAAAAAAAAAAATCCCTTCTAGATTAAATAAAATCTGAAACCTTCAAGGCTGACGCTGGCCCTAAAAGTGAGAGGGAACAGACACAAGATCAGGCATTCTCATAGCCCAAAGAAAACGATCTGCCATCAATGCAGGGTCTGGGAGAGCGTGGTGCGGGAGCTACCTAACAACCACGGTCCTCCAGCTAGGCGGGAAGGGCGGAGAGCGAGCTGCTCGGCGTCCAATCAAGGCCCCGCATTTCGGGAGCCAATAGCGGTTTGAGAACCGCTTAACTAGGCGGGACTACGCTTCCCGTGATGCCCCGCCGTCTAGGGCCAGGCGGCTGCCGTAAAGCGGTTCGCTCGGTACGGCGCTAGTCCCAGCCGCTCGCCTCTCCCGGCCCAGGGAGCGCTGCCGCTCTCCCGACGAGAGAGAGCGAGCTCCTGGCGGTGCGCGCTCCCCGTCCGGGCGCCCTGCCCCCTGGGGGCCCCGGTCCCCAAGGTGGTCGCGGCGGCGGCATCTTCAGGCCAGGCCGCGGGGGGAGGGGGCGGACTGGAGGCAGTGGCGGGGTCAGCACCGGCCACCGCAAGCGGGGCCATGGAGCCCAGGGAGTCGGGGAAGGTAGGCCTGGAAGGGCCCTGGGGCCGCCCTCTCCCCTCCGGTAGATCCCTGACCTGGGCTCCGGCGAGGCGGGCGGTACGGGCGGAGTCCCCACTGATGAGCCAGCCTTGCAGGGAAGGACTCGCCCGCTCGCCCGCCACCTCTTTCCTCCACTCGGGCGGCCTTCTCCCCGCGGGTGTCGCAGGGAGGAGCGAACGCACCGGCCCCGACGCCCCGCGCGGCCTCCTTGTCCCCCCCGCCCCTCCCGCTGGCCGAGCCGTCCTCTGCCCAGTGGCCCGCTCGGTTGATGCTGGGGTGGGTGACCCCGCTCAGTGTAATGATGTAAAGGTGCTTCCTGTTTTCCCACACCTCCGTCGGGAGTTTCGAAGAGGCCCAGCGTGTTTTAAGGCTGGTTAAGACCGAAGTGGAAGCCAAGGGGTAGGGGTTACGGAGAGGCAGGGTAAGGGTTTGGCCCTGACTACATAGATCCCCCTTCCCAAGAAAGGGCTGAGAAGAAAAAGAGAAGGCATCTGGCGTATTTCCTGCCCACTTAGAGTTGCTAGCTTATCTACTTCGTGTAGTAGTGGAATCGCCTGGAAGCATATTCCATAAACTTCCTTCAGGCTTGGGGCAGGAGGCTGTGAGCTGGAAGAAAAGGTGGGAGAAAGTGCTTGACGGTAGAGTGAAGTGGGTTTGACAAGATTGCCAGAGCTCAGAGGCAGTGTCAAAAGACCATTTTGGTTGTAGGCATTTGGTCTGGAGACAGTGGCAGCCTCTTGGGACCAAGATCTTTCTGGATGTTCTTTGCTGCCTGCTTCCAGTTCTTGAGGATTGCTTCTTTGGCGCGAAGGGAATTCCTTCCACCTATTTTCAAGTGTGTATTGAGTCTCTCAAAAAAAAAGAAGAAAAAAAAGTTAATAAACATGTGATCAGTGGTTTAGTGTGAGGGAGATGGTGGAATACAGGATAAACATGAAGTGACCACATTCCCCGAGTTCTTCCCACAGATCTGACTTCAATAACTAGGACAAGCCTGGAAGGGTTGTCCCATAGACAAAAGAGAGAAAGGATAATGAGATTATTATTCACGCTGTAGCTTCTCCTGAAAAGGCTGGGAAGGACTGAGTTAACAAGAGAGTTACCCCTTACTTAAGCCTCTCTTCCACACTCCCTTCCCTTCACAAGCTACAGGGATGCATTTAACAGTTGAAACAACCAAAGTAAACAGTCTAAGACAAATAAAGCTCAACGGAACCTAACTAAAAGATTGAAGGTGAACTGTGTGCCAGCCTCATGTTAAGCACTACAGGGGATATCAAAGAAGTAAAGGAAATGGCCCTTGCTCTCAGGTAATATCCCCGGATTCGTTTCGACTGAACCAAGTTTTGGGAGCAAAATGTAATGGGGAAGAAGGATCATAAGCAATTGGCATTGAAAATTGGAATTAGTAATTTGAGGTTGATTTCAAGCTATTCCGTTTAGTTGCAGGCTTTCTTAGCTTTTGTTATCACATTTTATTTTTTGTTTTTGGGAGAGAGAGAGAGAGAGAGAGATTATGTGGGAGAGGGGCAAAGGCAGAGGGAGAAAGAATCTTAAGCAGGCTCCATGTGCATAGCCCCATGCAAGGCTTGATGACCCTCAGATCATGACTTAAGCTGAAATCAAGAGTCAGTTGTTTAATTGTCTGAGCCATCCAGGTACCCCTAGGCTTTCTTGGCTTTTAATGGGAGAAGAGAGAAATGTAAACATTTTGGGAGGTAGGGGAGAGATTTGATGTCATCTTTAGGCCCAACCACTAATTGAAAACCCTGGAGACTGGAACTTTCACTCTAGATTCTAATCTTGATTTCGGGGTGTCTCAAAAAGATGCTCACCCTTCCACAGTGTGTCAGTTTCCTAACCTGGGAAATTAGAAGGTTATCCAAAGATGAAATAAACTGATTGAAAAACAAACTGGCAGTGTTAGATCTCTTGCAAATGAGTGGCAGCAACTAGACTGGGTAGAATGTCTGTGCTATTCTAAAGTCCCCTTGTGAGTGTGTGTGTGTGTGTGTGTGTGAGTGTGTGTGTGTGTGTATATATATATATACACACATGTTTGGCTCAAGCCTGGGAGACTGGGGGTCCACTTGAGGTAGTGGCTTTGTCTATTATTAGTATCTTCCTTTGGTGCTATTTTGTGATATTTATTAACTAAAAGCAGTCTTGGCCTGTTGGATTGGGTGTGGGGTATCTTGCTTGCCATTGGCAGAATAATGGATAGAAGTCAAAGACTTGCCCCCATCACTCTATCCCATTATCCTGTTTTATTTTCTTCCCAGCCCTTATTACTATGTAAGATTCTCACATTTATTTATTTATTTACATGTGTGCTGACTTTGCTCTCTGCTATATCCCCAGCTAGGACAATGGAGCCGCATCTGGCATTTCCTAAGTTCTCAGTATTTTTGGAATGAATGACTCATAAAATAGCATCATTCCAGGAGCCCTTCTGCTACAGGGTGTGAATGCTCTGAAGAACACTGCAGTCTGACACCTCCTGTGCCCTCTGGGAGACATTTGATTTTTGGTGCTGCCAAATAGGAGTATTTATTGTGTATGTATTTACTGCCTCCGCATTTCTGGTTCCTACCCCCTCTGGCTTTTCCATGGAAGTGGTCATTCTGATCTCATTTTTCTCTGGGCCCAGTTCCATTATTGCACTTATATCATTGATGCCTGTCACCTCCTGATAGATTTTAATCTCCTTAACAATAGTGGTTTTGTTTTCCATGTCTTAGGATCACCATGCACCAAGCACGTGAGAAACAATAATAAATGTATGTTGCATGAAGTAATTAAGTGCCTATGAAAAACTTTCTGCATAATGTGGTAGGGGTAGGTGATGGTGAAGAGGTTATAAAATAAGCCAATCAGCATAGGCTTCCCGAGTACCTCCAGCTCCGTGAGGGATGCAAAGGCTTCCTTGCTCAGGGGAAGGAGAAATGTATAGATCAGGTGGTTAGGAAATCCCTCGTGAAAGAGATGGAAGGTGAATAAGACCCTGATGAGTGGGTAGACTAAGTAGGTAGGGGGAAATAGGCAGAGTCAGGGAATCTAAAGGTTGGGTGTGTAGAGGGAAGAAAGGTGCAAGATATGTTAAGTGATTGCAATTACACTAATTATCTGCAATAGAGATTCCAGGTGGGGCATTACGTAGAGCTAAAGTTAGGAAGGTGGGTTAGGTTCAGATCGAGGGAACTTGGTTCTGGCCTTTGTCAGAGTTCTGCCCTATAGACAGTGGGAACCACTAAAATAGAACATCCAGAGATATTCTTTGCTTTATATATAGATAAGAAATTGCTCTTAATTCAAGATTTGTGTTTTCTTTACATTGGAATCAGGCTCTTGCCACATATTGGTTAAAAGGGAAATACCAGTTAGGACAGTCACTCTTGTTGGGAAGACACTTCTTTATTATCTAAGCATTCAGTCCTGCCCATACTCTTCATCCTTGTGGATGCTAAAGCTAAAGTGATGGATCTCTTGGCTTTCATTATAAGCCCACCTGTTCCCTCAGGAAGAAGAGGGGGGTGGGCATGAATAGGGAGTCCTGCTTGTCCTTGGTCACAAGTTTAACCTGCCCCAGTCGGAACAGCTTGCTTGCTAGTCCTGGTGTACAGTAATCATCCTGGGATCTGCCTTCAGTGTAATCTCAAATGTTCTCTTCCCCTCCCCCATGTTGGCTCTCCTTAGCCCATTTCTTTTTTTTTCTTTCAGATTTTTTTTTTAATTTATTTATTTGACAGAGAGAGAGACAGCGAGAGTGGGAACACAAGCAGGAAGAATGGGAAAGGGAGAAGCAGGCTTCCCGCTGAGCAGAGAGCCTGATGCGGGGCTCCATCCCAGGACCCTGAGCTGAAGGCAGATGCCTAACGACTGAGCCACCCAGGCGCCCCTCCGTAGCCCATTTCTTATGTGTACCCCTTTCCTGTCTGACTGCCTCGTTTAGTGGAGCCCATCTTCCAGCAGGATTTTGGAAATATAATCACATTTTGCTTTGGAAGACACTCTAAGAGCAAATAGTTATTTAAAACATACATATTTGGCAGGGACAATTCTATTTTTTTAAATTTTATTATTGAAATATAGTTGCTATACAATGTTATATTTGTTTCAGGTGTACAAACATAGTGATTGGAAAATTCTATACGTTACTCAGTGCTCACTGCAAGTGAGGTTACCATCTGCCACCACACAACATCGTTAAATATTATTGACTATATTCCCCATTCTGTATTGTTCATCCCCATGTCTTACTTATTTCATTACTGGAAGTTTGTACCTCTTAATCCCTTTCACTTATTTCTCCCACCACCATCCCTCTGGCAACTATCAGTTTGTTCTCTGTGTTTATGAGCCTGTTTCAGTTTTTTTGTTAATTTGTTTTGTTTCTTAGATTCCACATATAAATTAAGTCATATTCTATTCGTCTTTTTTGTCTGACTTATTTCACTTAGCATAATACCTTCTAGGTCCATCCGTGTTGTCACAATGGCAAGATCTCATTCTTCTTTATGGCTGAGCAATATATATATAAAACATCTTCATCCATTCATCTATCAATGGATACGGGTTGCTTCCATATCTTGGCTATTGTAAATAATGCTTTAATAAGCATGGGGGTGCATATATCTTTTTGAATTAGTACTTTTGCTTTCTTTGGGTTAATACCCAATAGTGGAATTATGGATCATATAGTATTTCCCCAATTTTTTGAGGACCCCACCCATACTGTTTTCCACAGTGGCTGCACCGATTTACATTCCTACCAACAGTGCATGAGTGTTCTCTTTTCTTTATATCCTCACCAGTACTTGTTATCTCTTGTCTTTTTTTTTTAAGATTTTTAAATTTTTAAGTAGTCTCTACACCCAGTGTGGGGCTCGAACCCACAACCCCGGGATCAAGAGTCACATGCTGTACTGACTAAGCCAGCCAGGTGCCCGTGTTATTTCTTGTCTTTTTGGTATTAGCCATTCTGACTGGTGTGAGGTGATATTTCATTATGGTTTGATTTGTATTTCCCTGATGATGAGTGATGTTGAACATATTTTCATGTGCCTGTTGGCCATCTATATGTCTTCTTTGGAAAAATGTCTATCCAAATCCTCTGTGCATTTTTTGATCAGATTTTTTTTGGTGTTTACTTGTGTAAGTTCTTTATGTATTTTGGATATTAACCAGATATATCATTTACAAATATCTTCTCCCATTCAGTAGGTTGCCTTTTTGTTTTGTTGATGGTTTCCTCGGTGTGCAAAAGCTTTTTATTTTGGTATGGTCCCAATAGTTTATTTTTGCTTTTACTTCCCTTGCCTGAGGAGACATCTGTAAATATGTTGCTAAGGTTGATGTCCAAGAGATTACTGCCTATGTTTTGTCTTAGGAGTTTTATTATGATTTCAGTTCTCATGTTTAGGTCTTTTATCCATTTTGAAGTTTTTTGTGTATTGTGTAAGAAAGTGGTCCAGTTTCATTCTTTTGCATGTAGTTGTCCAGTTTTCCCAGCACCATTTATTGAAAAGTCTGTCTTTTCCCCATTATATATACTTGCCTCCTTTGTCATAAGTTAATTGACCATATATGAGAAGGTTTGCTTCTGGGCTGTCTGTCCTGTTCTGTTGATCTATGTGTCTATTTTTGTGCCAGTACCATACTGTTTAGATTACTATAGCTTTGTAATATATCTTTATCTTGAAATCTGGGATTGTGATACCTCCAACTTTCATCTTTTTTCTCAAGATTGCTTTGGTTATTTGAGGTCTTCGAGGTCTTTTGTGATTCCATACAAATTTTAGCATTATTTGTTCTAGTTCTATGAAAAGTGCTGGTGGTTTCTTTCTTTTTTTTTCTTTTCTTTTCTTTTATTACGTTACGTTAGTCACCATACATTACATCATTAGTTTTTGATGTAGTGTTCCGTGATTCATTATTTGCATATAACACCCAGTGCTCCATTCAATACGTGCCCTCCTTAATAGCCATCACCGGGCTAACCCATCCCCCAACCCCCTCCCCTCTAAAACCCTCAGTTTGTTTCTCAGAGTCCATAGTCTCTCATAGTTCGTCTCTCCCTCCGATTTCTCCCCCTTCATTTTCCCCTTCCTACTATCTTCTTTTTCTTTTTTTTTTTAAACATATAATGTATTATTTGTTTCAGAGGTACAGGTCTGTGATTCATCAGTCTTACACAATTCACAGCGCTCACCATAGCACATACCGTCCCCAATGTCCGTCACCCAGCCACCCCATCCCTCCCACCCCCACCACTCCAGCAACCCTCAGTTTGTTTCCTGAGATTAAGAATTCCTCGTATCAGTGAGACCATATGATACTTGTCTTTCTCTGATTGACTTATTTAGCTTAGCATAATACCCTCTAGTTCCAGCCACGTCATTGCAAATGACAAGATTTCAGGTTTTTTTTGATGGCTGCATAATATTCCATTGTATATATATTCCACATCTTCTTTATCCATTCATCTGTTGATGGACATCTTGGCTCTTTCCATAGTTTGGCTATTGTGGACATTGCTGTTATAAACATTTGGGTGCACGTACCCCTTCAGATCACTACATTTGTATCTTTGGGGTAAATATCCAGTAGTGCAATTGCTGGGTCATAGGGTAGCTCTGTTTTCAACTTTTTGAGGAACCTCCATACTGTTTTCCAGAGTGGCTGCAGTGCTGGTGGTTTCTTGATATGGATTACACTGAATCTGTAGATTGCTTTGGGTATTATGGACATTTTAACAATATTGATTCTTTCAATCCATGAGCATGGTATATCTTTCCGTTTGTGTGTGTGTGTGTGTGTGTGTGTGTGTGTGTGTGTTGTCTTCATTTCTTTCATCAATGCCTTATAGTTTTCTATTCCTAAGTATTTTATTTTATTTTTTTGGTTCAATTGTAAATGGAATTGTTTTCATAATTTCTCTTCTACTTTGTTATTAGTGTAGAGAAATGCAACAGATTTCTGTATATTAATTTTGTATCCTGCAACTTCACAGAATTCATTTATTAGTTCTAATAGCTTTTTGGTGGAATCTTTAGGGTTTTCTATGTGTAGTATCATGTCATCTGCAAATAGTGACAGCTTTACTTCCTCCTTACCAATTTGGATGCCTTTATTTCTTTTTCTTGTCTGATTGCTGCAGCTAGGACTTCTGGTACTACATTGAACAACAGTGGTAAAAGTGGACATCCTTGACTTGTTTCTGATCTTAGAGGAAAAGCTTTCAGTTTTTCATCACTGAATATGATGTTAACTGTGGGTTTTTCATATAAGGCCTTTATTATGTTGAGGTATGTTCCCTCTAAACCTACTTTGTTGAGAGTTTATCACGAATGGATGTTTATTTTATCAAACGCTTTTTATGCATCTATTCAGATGATATGACTTTCAGCCCTCCTTTTGTTATTGTGATGTATCACACTGATTGATTTGTGACTATATAACCATCCTTGCATCTCTGGAATAGATCCCACTTGATTGTGGTGAGTGATGTTTTTTAATGTATTGTTGAATTTGGTTTGCTAATATTTGTTGAGGATTTTTGCCTATGTTGATCAGGCATATTGGCCTGTAGTTCTCTTTGTTTGTGGTGTCTTTGTCTGGTTTTGGTTAATGCTGGCCTCATAGAATGAATTGGGAGGTTTTCCTTCCTTTTCTATTTTTTAGAATTTTGAGAAGAATAGGTATTAACTCTTCTTTAAATGTTTGGTAGAATTCACCTGTGAAGCCATTGGGTCCTGGACTTTTGTTTATTGGGAGTTTTTTGATTACTGAATAAATTTCATTCCTAGTACTCAGCCTGTTCAAATTTTCTATTTCTTCCTGATTCAGTTTTGGAAGATTGTATGTTTCTAGGAATTTATCCATTTCTTCTAGGTTGTTCAATTGTTGACATATAATTTTTCATTGTATTCTCTTATAATTCTTTCTATTTCTGTGGTATCCATTGTTATTTCTCCTCTCTCATTTCTGATTTTATTTATTTGAGTCTTCTCTCTTTTTTTCTTGATGAGTTTGGCTGAAGGTTTATCAATTTTGTTTATCTTTTCAAAGAACCAGCTCTTGGTTTCATCGATCTTTTCTATTTTTTTTGTCTCTGTTTCATTTATTTTCACTCCAGTCTTAATAATTTCATTTCTTTGGGCTTTGTTTCTATTTCTTTTTCTAGTCCCTTTAGGCGTAAGTTTAGATTGTTTGAGATTTTTCTTGTTTTTTGAGGTAGGCCTGTATCGCTATAAACTTCCTCTTACACTGCTTTTGCTATGTCCCAAAGATTTTGGATCATTGTGTTTCCAAACCATTTTTATTTTAAAACTGTTCATTCATACATACTCATAGACAAAAGACTGGAAGGTTACATACCAAATGTCAATAGTACTTCTTGTTTTGGTAAGGGGGTTGTGGGTGATCTTAACACTTTTTTTCTGCTCACTGTCTAAATTTTCTGCAGTGAACATGTATTGACTCATAAGAAGAGTACTCGAATTATTATTTTAAGTATACAACTCAACAGTCACTGGTAAGAATTATCTGTATTGTTTTTCTCAAGAAGTTTCTACTGTTGAAGTTAAAATAGATATTTCATGTGCTTGAAATCTGACCATAAAGTTACAAGGTGATTTTAGACAAATATACTAGAACTTGTCATAGATGGAAAAGAAAGTGTCCCTTTCACAGTTGTCACTCTGGAAGGACTTCTACTTACCCCAAGATACTGTTTCCCAAAGATGTTGTTTTGCTTTGGCGGTGGGGAATTTATTTTTTGTTAATAATTTTATTTATTAGACTAGGTGATAAATGTTCATGGTATGAAATTAAAAGGATAAACAGAGCAATGGTTTCTATTTCCTTTTCTGGTTATTTCTTTTATAAGGGTTTGTTGCATGGCCACAGTAGCTTACCTCTCTGAGGCTATGATGATAGTTCTATTTTTGTAAAGTTTTCTTCTCCATGCCTCACGTTCATTTCCTCAGTTCCTGCCTGCTTCTTTCCCCTGCAACTGTCTGTTTCGGTCTCTTCAGCCCTGTGAGAGACTTTCCTCAGATGTCTGGTAGTCAAGCTGTTAGCTAACACTTAATAGTCAGAAACCCAAATTCTAACTGGAAGCTCTGAGCCCATGGAAGGGGGGCTTGTCAGTGCAGAGCCGTGCAGGGGAGTCTGGACAGTCTTTTGTTGGAGAACAGCGTCCCACCCAACCCCTTCTTATGGTCTCAGCCTTACTGCCTTCACTCCCAGGGTGGGGGTTCTTGGTGCTGCAGACCCTGAGCCTTTTTTGGATTTTCTGGCATAAATTGGGTTGTTTCTTAATTTGTCTGCTGCTGGGTGAGGATTTGATTTTCTTGGATCTGCTAAGTTATTTTTCACGTGCTTTTCAGTTCCCCAAATCGTTACTTTTGTCCTCTTGTTTTGTTTCCCACCCTGGTGGGGATTTTGCTTTGAAGTGTTTTGGTGGGGAGGGTATCTTCTAAATTCACAGGAAGGATACAAAATTCAGTGTACTTGTTCAATCTGCCATCTTATTCCAGTGCTTCTCAAAATATTTCCTGAACCCCATACCGTTTTTTGGCAGAACAGAGCCACTTTCCAAGCCCCATGGGATATAGTTCTCCACTCTAAAGCTTCGTCTATCTTGATCACTGATTTCATTGACAGACATAGTTTTGAATGACTTTCAGCTGTTTCTAGGAATCAGATACATCCTCCTTACCAGGTTCAAGATTTTGTACAAGAATTGCCATAAGTTGTTGCTGAGGCCCCGGCTGAGAAGTGCTGCGTACTGGGGCAGGCAAAGAGCATGTTAGGGAAAGGATAATGGAATTCCTGAGTCAGCCTTCTTGATGACTCCCATTTCGGTGTGTGACCCTTCCTAGAAGAGAGTCATTCCCACTGTGATTTGGACCCAGGAGGTGAGAGAGGTGGGGTGTAGGTCTTATATGGAGATGGACAATGCCCCTCCCCCAACCTGATAGGTTCCCAGAGTATAGGTGCCCTCAAGTGGTCATGAACACAGGAGTGGAAGGCTAATCTAAGGAGGAAGTTGGTGCTTAGCTGGTGTCATTTTTCCCTCCAGGCTCCTGTGACGTTTGATGACATCACCGTATACTTGCTTCAGGAAGAATGGATGCTGCTGAGTCAGCAACAGAGGGAGATCTGTGGTTCTGACAAGCTGGTGGCACCACTAGGTATGGGTTCCTTTTCACTTTCCTGCCACCTGAATCTAGATCAGCATTCCAGATTGTATTCAACTATGACACACTTGAGAATTTTCTGGACTCCTACCATTTTTTTTTTCAGATCTGTTTACATTATTCATCTGCTCAGTCCCATATGTAACTTAACTGCACGTGGATTCACATCCCACCCTTTCTCTTCTCCCCTTCAGTTGACCAAGAGAAGTGGGGAAGTCGGGCATGTCAAGACTGGACCTTGATGCCTCACCATATCACAGGGTGCCAGGTGGGAAGCCCCACCTGTGGTCTGTGGAGCTGCAGGATGGATTTTGTTTCAGGTGCCCATAGGGCCCTGGGAGGTAGTGAGTGGTGGTAGAAACAGGATCATCTGGTATGTGGGAATCTGCTCTCAGTCCCAGCCTCCACCACGTGACACTGGGGTGCCTTCGACCAAACCCTTTCACTTTTTTTTTTTTTAAGACTTTATTTAGAGAGAGAGAGTGTGCGTGTGCAAGGAGAGGGAGAGAGAGAACCTCCGGCTGACTCCATGCTGAGCGCAGAGCCCAACGCCAGGCTTGATCCCACAACCCTGAGATCATGACCTGAGCCAAAACAGAGTCAGATGCTTAACGAACTGAGCCACCCAGGTGCCCCAAACCCTCTCACTTTTTAAGCCTTGGTTTCCTTCAGAGGGCTGTCGTAGAGGCGTAATGAGGTAAAACAACTTCAAACTTGGTGCCCATGTAGGTATTTTTCATCTTTTCCGTTTTCTGAGGGTCTTTTCTCTGCTTCTGTGGGTAGACTTTCAGTACCATGGACAGAAGTGATCGTCATTCCGCTGTGGGTACAACATATGTACTATTTTCTCAGTTCACCTTGATGACCACCTGCTGTGCCTTTCTCTTCTTGTCATGTTGGCCCCTGTCCAAGGCTAATGGGAGCAACAGTCTCAGCTCTCTGTGGGTGGAGGGATTGCAGCTGGGTTGGGTCTTCTCCCATGCCTGCCAAAACCAGTTTGAAAACTTCTGGTTCTTTTAAACCAGGAGTTGCAGAGTAGCAGCTCATGGGCCTTTTTTTTTTTTTTTTGGCTTTCATCACTTTTTTTTTTTTGGCTTTCATCACTTTTGCTTGGTTTCTTTACAATTAAAAAAAATTTTTTTTAAGTTCATTTAAGTAATCTCTACATCTAACGTGGGGCTTGAACTCACGACCCTGAGATCAAGAGCCACATGCTCTTCTGACTGAGCCAGCCAGGTGCCTCAGTTTCTTTACAGTATTTAATAAGTTGTCAATATTTAACCCCTGGGAACTTTCACATGGAATTATGATTTCCGGTTTTTCTTGAAAAGCAGGACAGTCTGGCTATGCTGACCCTGAGTTCTGAGTTCCACATGGTGGCCTCCCCCTGGGGGGGGGGAGCAGCGGCTGCCCCCACACACAGGTCACCACAGCCTCCTCATCTGGCCTGGTTTCCTCAGTTATGTTATTGGTCTGACCCCTCTCAGCATTTGAGTTTATGAGCCTCTGTTCTGAACCACTAGTTTTCATACCTTTTCAGCCTCAAAAGGGGCACAGAGCCTTGTTTGTGCCTCTCCTTGCATTCACTCAGACCCCCATTCTTTTGGGGACCTCATGGATATCTGAGTTTCTGTCTGAGTTTCCAAACCACCGTGCTAAAGCATCGAGATTCCTACCTGTGTCCTTGACCAATTATTTTACAGTGCGGGGAGGATGTCCCAGGTAGACCCTTCCTTAATGTTGTGATGTGACCTGGATCCAAGACTTCATAAGTGCCTCTCTCTGTTCCTGACTCAGGACCGACTATTGCCAACCCAGAGCTGTTCTATAAGTTTGAGCAAGGGCCAGAGCCATGGCTAGGAAATGTCCAGGGCCAGAGGAATGTTCTGAGCCACCACCCAGGTAAGTGTGGATCCGCACGGGAGGAGGGGTGCTAGCTGGAGAGAGGGAGCAGAAAGATGGGCACCAGGGCTCCTGTCTCATCCTTGGCCTCTCCCTGTTCTCTGCCAACTCACTCACACGCATGCTGTCCTTCCCCAGCCACCACCTTATCTGAAATATGCACATCTCCCTCAACATCGTCCTCCAACTTCTCCATCTCCCTTTATTTTATTTCTTCCTGAGAGTATATGTTGATTTTTAATTCTATATGCTAAGTTCCATGGAGACATGACTTTGTCTTGTTGACTCCTATAGTCCCATTGGTCTCATTGCTGAGACCAATGTCTGGCGTACGGCAGTTGCATGATAAATAATCACTGAATGAATCGACAGATGTTTGTTAAGTTCTAGGGATTTATCTTGGCTTTTCTCCTCTGAGAAGCCTGTCCTGTTGAGGGACTGGCTTGGCTAGAGTCAGGCCAGGTGACATCTTGTCATTGGATGAGATGGTTGAGTGGAGCAGCCCCCACTGTAGGAGAAAAGGGAGGACAGCTCTTACGGGAGCTGACTCACAGGCATCTGCTCTCCCCCGTGATCTGTCTCAGAGGGACCACATGGAGCCCAAGACTTCAGAGATACTAATTTATTTTGTTTTCCAATGCTTGGCTCTTTTAAAAAAATGTTTTATTTATTTATTTGACAGAGAGAACGCACATGCACAAGCAGGGGGAATGGCAGGCAGAAGAGAGGGAGAAGCAGGCTCCCTGCTGAGCAGGGAGCCCAGTGTGGGGCTCCATCCCAGGACCCTGGGATCATGACCTGAGCCGAAGGCAGACCGACTGAGCCACCCAGGCACCCCCAATGCTTGGCTCTTAATTTTGACCCGGCTTTCTCTTTATTAGCCATTTTGTGCTCCTGAGTTGGCTACAATTAGAGCAAATACCGTTGAGTCCTTGGCCACTGGGCATGTGCACTTACGTTGATGCACAAGAAATGGCTGTGGAGGAGTTTAGAGCGTCTAAGCTGCATTTCAACTTAGGAGTGAATAAAGAAATTTCTAGTTTAACTTGAGGAAGAAAAATCTTAGTTCATGAGAGTTGTTGCCTCTTTGGAAGGGCTGTGGTGTGAGAGTGGACTTGTGTTTCTCTGAAGGGCTGAAGTAGAGACCCTGGGTGGAAGTCACTTAAAAGTGGAGCACAGCTTAAGGCAAACTCTGGGGACCAAAACCATCTGCCCAGGAGGTGGTAGGCCGTACCCTTGCCCGAAAGATACGTGAGCAAAGTGCAAATGCCTGTCTGGCAGGGGCACCGGAGAAGGGGATTCCTGCTGAGGATGGAGTTGCAGGATTTGGCTTTAATTATCTTCTTTAACCGACATTTTATTAAGTTCAGCGTTCTTATCCATAAATAAGTTGGAACTCCTGAAGATGGTTCCACTATCTTAGGTTGCAGAGATGAAACTGTAGAGATCTTTTTGGCCAGGCGTATCTGCCCTTTAAACTTCAAAAAGGGGGAGATGCTTAAAGCTCACTTGATTGTCTTCTGGGTCAGGTGAGGTGGGCCTGGGGAGCTGGGGGTCTGAACGAAGAGAATTCCAAGTAGAGCCTGGGCCACTCTTGTGTGTGATTTCCAGCTCTCATATTTGCTACACCGAGAGGCCCATGAGGTGCAGTGGCTCTAACTATAGGATTTCTGAGCAAATTCCATTGGTCTCTTTTCTCTAAAGGGAAAAATAAGATGGGCTGCATGGAAGAAAGGGACTCACGAAGTCCTGCCAGAGAAGCCGGACTAGATCTGCCCCCACAGAAGAAAGCCTGTCTTTCCCACTTCAGCACAGAGCATGGCAACTTTGAGGTAGACTGTACAGGGAAAAGCAAAAAACCCTTGAAGCCCCGCTCTATCCAGAAGTCTTGGTTTGCGCAGTTCCCATGGCTGGTCATGAATGAGGAGCAGACGGCTCTCTTTTGCTCTGCTTGCCGCGAATACCCATCTGTCAGGGACAAACGGTCAAGATTAATAGAAGGTTATACAGGACCATTCAAGGTGGAGACTCTCAAATACCACGCCAAGAGCAAAGCTCACCTGTTCTGCGTCAATGCCTTGGCAGCACGGGACCCCATCTGGGCGGACCGTTTCCAAAGCGTCCGAGAGGAATCTGGAGATGTCCTGGCCAGCCCTGAGCACCTCTTTACGGCAGACTATCCCATATTGTACCCCCCGGGGCCTCTGGGAGCCTACGATAACATGGCCCAGCTCCTGCCCAGCCCAAGAGCTGACCTGGAGGACCCTGGGGGGAATGGAGCATTTCCTACATTGTATCTAGACTGCATTTCTGAGTTGAGGGAAAAAGAAACTGATGATACCCACAGGTCATCAGATGTCAACATTTTGGGTGATGCTGCTGAACCCGGCGGCCAGGTAATGTGTTTGTAATGATTGCTGTGTCTCAAGGGGAAGGATTCCATCCTAGCAACAACACGTGTCGCATGACGATGATGGGAAAATTATAATAGCCATACCTGCTGCAAACATTATAATGTTCTAGACCCTAACATGCTTACGGTGCACTAGGCATTGTTTTATGTGCTTTACTAATGTTACCTCATTAATTAATTTATTTAAAGATTTTCTTTCTTTATTTTAGAAAGAGAGAGCATGCCTGGGGGGAGGAGCAGAGGGAGAGGGAGAGAGAATCTCAAGCAGACTCCCTGCTGAGCATGGAGCCTGATGCGGGGCTTGATCTTACCACTCTGAGATCATGACCTGAGCCAAAAACAAGAGTCAGCCATTAACCAACTGAGCCACCCAGGCACCCTGTGTTATTTATTTAAGACAACAGCCCTATTATTTTCATCTCCTTTCGCAGATAACAGAACACAATTAGTGGGACAGAACGTTCCAACCTCTGATACAAAGAAAACTTCTTAAGTTCAGGATGATAACCTTTATCCAGAATCGAAAACAGTCACAGAACTCAGTAAATAATACGTGACCACAGAACAACCACAGAGCTCTTAAATAATTAATTTCTAAAATGTTTTTAACTTTAACTTCAGAATTATGCAGCAGCATTAAACACTGCAGAATTTCCTCACACGCGTTGTTTTATGTAATGTTTTTGATGCTGCTCTGAGGCTGGTGGAGCAAGTCCTATTAACTTGTCTTGTTGGGAGGACACAGAGCGTGGGGGGACTGACCTGGCCAGAGCCCGAGGGCTCGTGGTGCACCTACGCCGGAGCATGGCCACCAGCCGGCGGCGCCTCCCCTCCACTCCCTGCGCACGCGCACGTGGGCCCGGAAGCTCCAGCGCTCACCTCGTGGGTACCTTGTAAGTTCCTAGTTCTTTGCAAAGGTGGCTGTAAGGAACCTGTGTGAACTGGAATTTTGAGTAACGAGATCCTTCACCATTTCTCAACTATTTCATATAAGCAAGATTTTACTAGAAACCATTTTGAGTACCCCTCGGGTATTCCCATGAGAATAGCTCAGCTGTTCCTCAGACCTCACATCATAAGGGCCCAGCCAAAGTTAGTAAGCTTGAATTTTTCCAGAATCTAGAAAAGTGACGAAGCTCATTTCTCTTCATGTTCATGTTCATTCTACTTTTTAGTATTAGAAGCTAATAAATAGGTCTAACCATTTATATTTGAATTCCTTTAGCAATAAGGCATGTGTCAACCGAGTCACTGAATATAAGCATCTTTCGTTCTTCTGTACTACGTCTTTTTTCTTCCTCTCCCAGTGGGAAATCTTAGCAGGTGCTAGAGGCAGATGGTCACCATTGTAGTCATGGTTGAGTAGAAGGCACCCCCTTAGGACTGTATAGGGCAAGATACAGTCATAAGGCTCTGCCAGGACCCCTGTTCTTCAGCGCTTTTTTATTACCTCCTAAGAGACCCTAGGATCAGACTGAGGCTCATTTTTTTTTTTTTTTTTTTTTTTTACCTACTAACTCTGGGCCTCACAAATTTGCTTCTCTAACTTTCGATGGATACATTAATTCCTCGGAGTTACATCTGGGCCTCTTGGCAAGCCTCCCAAGGGAAATAGGCCTTGAGAAGGACCCTAAAAGTATCACGCTGGGTATCTGGCGTAAGAGGCGTATTGAGTGACTACTGCTCTTTGTTGCAGGATCCTTCTGAAGAGGGGCTGTTTGAGGAGGTTCCTGTGGTGTTTGAGGAGCTCCCGGTGGTGTTTGAGGATGTGGCGGTGTATTTCACCCGGGAGGAGTGGGGCATGCTAGTCAAGCGGCAGAAGGAGCTGTACAGAGACGTGATGCGGATGAATTATGAGCTGTTGGCTTCCCTGGGTAAAGATTCACGTAGACCTTTGTTCGCCACCATCATCTGACATGGGAAACCCACAGGGCAGCTGTGGCTTGTGGTCATCTTCCCATTTCTGCCCTCTCCCTGTACATAGAGAGAGATTATATTTTTTGCACCCCAGAACTCTCCCTGCTTTGGGATACAGTACTTTATCCACTCTTCATCCATCTCTCCATCCATCCTCCATCCTCCACCAAACATTTATTGACTACCTCCCATGTGCCAGATGGACACAAATGAAGCAAGGTCTCTGCTTTCAGGGGGCTAGCAGGTTTTCGGGAGAGACAGACACTTGAATGAGAAACTCTAAAATAACACAAGCTCCATAAGAGAAGTTCAGGAAAAGTGCCCTGAGGCTGCTGAGGAAGGACGATTTCATTTTGCTGGCTGTTGGAGGGAGGGATCGGGAAAGTCTTTACAGGGTATGATATGTTTTAACTGAGTGGGGCGACAGGACAGGTGGACAGGGAGAAGGAAGGGCATCTGGACATGACAGAGGGAGGGACGGCATGGGCAGAGGCGTGGAGGTGCCTCTCCTCCTATGCCAGGGCTGTTTCCTCGTGCCCAGGGGCCGACAAGCGTTGGTGGGCTTGGCCGAGGTGTCACTAGTGGGGGTACTGGAGAAAGATGAACATAATAGTGCTTGTTACCTTCTCAGAAGAGTGCTCTCTCTTGCATCTGCCTCTTGGTCTCTTTACCTTCTGTTTCTGTCAGATACCCAGGGTTTTCATCAAAAAGGGAAGGCAGGGGGCGTCAAAAAAGGAAGACAACTTTTCATCTTAGAAAGCTCTTATTTACTTACTAGCATATCTGGTAACAGCAACCTTCCAGAAGAGGCTGCTGTGCATGACCTAGGAATACAGCAGCAATCTGCATCGTGACTTCTACAGGATAAGAGCTAAGAATATCTGTGATTTCACTGATGTCCTAGCCCTTGGTTTATACCACCCTTTCATGTGCAGCTAAAATATGGATTATTTTCTGCACATTCCTGACCCATATGCTTGTTTTTATCATTGTTCGTAATTTCTAAATGGCTCCTCAAACTTTCAGAAATGATGTAAAAACTGGTTTCTTTTGTGACAATAGAGGTGTTGTCCTCATGCCCTCGGCCCAGGGCACTTGTACAAAGTACGCCTTCAAAGAGCATCACTAGCCCTGGCACTGTTTAAAAGCAGTGAGAATGAAGGGAAATTCATTTTTAAGAAGTACACACCCACTTACAAGAAGTTGGCTTTTGCTTGAAAGGAATGCACACTAGTGATGTGCTTTGCCCTGGGGACTCCTGTGGAAAGCAGCGGGTGACTGGTATTGAGCATGGGGTGTCTCCTGACACTGGGGCTGGCCGAGCTCCATGTAAGCGCTTGGTCAGTTTCTTTTTAACTTATGTAAGTGAGGAAAGGGGGAAATCTTCGCTCCCTGGGGGAAATAAGGGGCAGTTCAGTCTGGGTTATGTTTTGTTTGGATGAACAATAAGTATAATCAGAGGAAGGGTAATTAAGTTTGCTTGAGGGTTGCAGCAGGAGTCAGGGAAGGCTTTATAGAGAACGGGGCTGTCCTCGTCAGTCATCTGTGGGACTAAAACGGGTACAGAAGTCTGGAAACAGAGTTGCATGTGTGATCCCTTTTTGTGACTTTAATTAGGTCTTCAGTGATTATCCTTTAATTGCTGTCTGATTTAGACAGTTTTCATGTGTGAAGTATAAAACTTTAAGGAGACTTCAGAATATAACTGGGGCCAAACAAAAATGATTTATATGTTTAAATATGAACTTTTAAAGGGCATTGAGCTGATCACTGGGATATAAAACAGTGTTGAAATACAGTGCAGGTGCTATATTGCTTTGGTGAGTGTTTTTCCTCCCACATTTCATCCTCCTGTGACAACCACTTTAAGAGTTGAGAATCAAATAGTATTTGATGCTATCTTTCAATTATTAGTATTTTTTTTTTTTTTACAAATAGGACTTCTCCTTGGAGTGACCTTAAATTTTGAAAAAGAAAATCCCATCATAGTTTTCACAGCCAAGAAAAGTTCTGTTGGCCTTTGAACAAAATCTCCCATCCCTTTTTAATGTTTCTTATATTTTGTCTTAAAAGACTGTGTGTGATCTGCTTATACTGGGTGTTTCAGGAAGCTTCTGTGTCTTTCTTTTATTCTTATGTCTGGAAATCATAACAGTGGCTTCTGCTGGTCACTGAGTATCTACTGTGTGCAGGTCCTGTGTTGAGTCTCATATATATATCCTCTCTAATCCTTAAACCAAACCTCTCAGGCAGGTAGTAGTAGTCTTTTTAGATGAGAAAACAGACCAGGGAATCCCAGCTAAGTAGCTAGAAAACAGAGAAACTGAAATTCTTTCTATTCTGTGCATTGCGTGTGCCTTTACGCTCCTTATACTTCCTGCTTGTGGATGTTTACTGCCAACTGGACTCCATCTCTTTCTGTTTTGAGATTTGTGCTAATCATGTTGTTAATATATAATAACAACAATAATAATATTATTGTTATTATACACCAGGTATAAGATGAGATTATTTAAGACTTCAAACAGTGTAAGAATTTTCTAGAAGTCTTCACTCCCATCCCCAGTCCCCCTTGCAGGAGGTTGCCAGTTTTCCCAGCTCTTTCAGACCTTCTGTGCAGGTCGCTGTTAGCTCCTTCCCTCCACGAGAACTGGCTGGAGAAAGGGGACTGGGTGCCCCCGGTGATCAGCTCATGTTGCTGCAGCCCAGCTCAGCTTAGGTGGTGGGACGTCGGGTCTGCAGGTCATCGTGCTGTTGATTTCCTGTTGCTCAGATCCTTTGAGGGAACCCAGCTAATTCTTCCATTGCTCTTCTTAGGGTTTACAACTAGTAGATTTGTTCTTTCAGATTTTATAATTGTTTTACCTGTTCTTGAAAAGACAGTCTCAATTTGATGTGATCAGACGTAGTATTAATTTCTGTCAGGTATTTGGCAGTTAAATTGCATGGACTGGAGCTCTGCAACAGATGGAGTGTTCCCAGGGTAGGTCCACTCACCTGTCACACCCTCCTTGGCCTCATTGCCTGTCTTATCAATAGGACTGAACATGTAGAGGACAGTCACTTGGTTTATGGAGAAAAAAAGAGGTGTGTGTTTTGTTTTTAACACTTTCCTTTTTTTTTTTTTGCACAGAATTTTTAACTTTGTTATCAGCTACTGAGCTATGAGATACAAACCAATCAAAAAACATTAAAGTTGCTTGAAACAGGTGTGTACATTTACACTGCACAGAAGCCAGAGTCCTATCTTCTGATCCCAAAGCCATTCCTCTGGGGAAGGATGGCCTCAGCTAGGGGGTAAAGGAACACTGTTAAGTTACAATAGTAAGAGTCTCGTCCACCTAGGAAAGTAGTCAACAACTGCAGCCACATTTTTTATGGGCACCAAAAACTTACGTGAAATCAGTTTTTGTTTTTTTTTTTTTTTTTTTTTCATGGACCAATCTAAGTTATTTATTTAAGCCATCTCCTGCCATAAGAAAAGGGATGGAAGATCGGTATACTGGTCATCATTTGATACAAGTAAGGAAGGTGAGCTTAAGGTCCCAAAGACTTCTGGTCCGTGTGCAGAGTCATGGTCCAAACCAGTGCTGTGGTCCCCACTGGGTGGTGGTCCAGGTTCTCTCTATTCCTCTTCATAGCCGGTTGGAAGTGGATTCACGTGAGAGTTATGGAATAGAGTATGATTACCATCTCCCCAGGGAAAGGGCTTGGACCTGATGCGGAGATGGGGGTAGGCGACGAACTCGGGTCTCTCGTGCTCTCCGTGACGCGACTTCAGAAAGACATTCAGCATGCTCACACCCACGCCAGGGAGCGCTACGAAGTAGGTGAGAGCCTTCCACATGCGAGCTGAGCCCTCCTCGCCGTGGGCGCCACTCGACATGGAACGCCCCAGCTGTGCCCCGGACCGACCTAGCAGCCCAGACAGCCGGGACACAGACGCCGCCGCCATTTTCGACCTGGTGAAATCAGTTTTTAAAGGTTCTCTTAATCATAAAGTTTTCAAATGAAAACAGGAACCCCACTTCCCCTGTAGGCATTCCAGCTCACTACCCAAGAGACTTGACTCCTCTTAAGGCAACCGGAAGCCCACTCTAGCCTTGAATGGTGACTTCTGCCCGGTACGTGACCTGTCCTTCGTTCGCCAGTAAATGCAATCCGACAGAACGTGCCATGGGGGAAACAGGAATTTGTGCAGTGCTGCACTCTGGTAAAAGGGGAACACAGCACTCAAAGCAAAAGGCCACGGAAGGCTCCCTGAGAATCCAGTAGATCCAAGAGAAGCCTTCAACTTTCCCAATACACTTTGCCGCTGGATCCAGGTAGGACAGTGCCCTGCAGCAAGGAGTAGCATATAAGCCAATGAGAGCCCCCAGCTTCCAAGAACTGTTCAAGGGGCTTCCAGAGTCAGTCTCTCCCATTCATAGCACACCTTTGCTTTGATTCTTGCTCACTACACATCCCTCTGGACAGAGGGGTTTGTTTCTTTTTTTTTTTTTTTTTAATTTTTTAAGATTTTATTTATTTATTTGAGAGAGAGAGAGAATGAGAGATAGAGATCACGAGAGGGAAGAGGGTCAGAGGGAGAAGCAGACTCCCCGCTGAGCGGGGAGCCTGATGCGGGACTCGATCCCGGGACTCCAGGATCATGACCTGAGCCGAAGGCAGTCGCTTAACCAACTGAGCCACCCAGGCGCCCAGAGGGGTTTGTTTCTAAGTCTCGAACTTCAGCACAGGGCTGAGAGACTTCCTGAAGTATTCTTCCCCGTGTCCAGCCATCTTTGGCAGCTCTCCTCATAGTGCCTTCACCTCCCCACTGCCCTGTGGGGGGGCAGAAGGACGGGTGGTGGGACAGCCTGGGCTCTCACTCAAAGGAGATGGACAAGCTCGGCTGCCCGGGGCCAGCTGCTCTGGCCTCATAGTCTCTAAACATTCGCCTCTTAGGAGCAACGGAGAACTGGAAAGCAGCAGAATTTACAGCAGGATGTTTTTAACACTTTCCTATTTCAGCCTTTTCTTATGTAGACTTGTTTATTTAGAGCTATTTACTTTATCATTCTACAGAGTTTCTGACCATTCTTTTAATTCTGTACTTTATTTTTTTTAGTAATTTTATTTATTTATTTGAGAGAGTGAGAGAGAGAGAGAGAGACAGGGTGAGGGGCAGAGGGAGAAGCAGGCTCCCTGCTCAGCAGGGACTTGATCCCAGGATTCGGGGATTATGACCGGAGCTGAAGGCAGACGCTTAACCGACTGAGCCATCCAGACGCCACTCTTTCCATACTTTAAATTCTGGTTTCAGACTTTGGTCATATTTGATGACATCTCTTGCTTTCCCCCAGAAAGAAGACTCAATTAGATTCCATCGTTAAGAAACTAATATTTGTCAGTAACAAAAGTAGACATGCCAGTATAAGGACTTTGTGGAATCCCTTGTTTTTATTAGTAAAAGTGTCATTACATGCTAAGTGGCAGGTCATGCACTTCAGGTGGGCAGTGCCTTTTCTACAGGTGAGGTCATTAACTACAGCTAGACGTCACAGAGCTGGGGCCAGAAGTCACGCCTCTAGGTAGAAACCAAAACTGAGTGGGTGGGCCCTCAGTGAGAGATGAGCAGGAGTTCAAATGCTGTGTAGGAGGCCACTGCTGCATGGTGGGCCGGATGTGATGGCCCCCAAGTGGGGGCGCTGCAGGAGCTAGGAGAGAACCAAGGCAGAGTGCCAGCTGTCTCCCAGTGGTTCACGGGTATGGCCTGCCAGCCTTGGGATGGCATTAACCTGGAAGGGCTGAAAGTCTGTGTTTGTAAGCCAAACCATTTTTATGGACTTTATGGAATGCGTGTGTGTGTGTGTGTGTGTGTGTGTGTGTGAGTGTGTGTGCGTGCACGCGCGCGTGCATGCACTTGCTACAGTTAGGTCCCCTTTGCCATTTTTCCATTACTAAGACTTAGAAAAATCTGTTTGAAATTTCCCTCTGTCTCACTCGTTCTGAAGGGGACAAAAAGAAAAGGTTTGGGGCAACATTTTAGCCACAGCTTCCAGGAAGTCCAGTTGGGGTGCACAATTCCTGGGGCCAGTGTGGTGGTGGTGGGGCAGGCAGGGGTGGCCGAGCCCCAAGGAAGATATAAATGAGGTGCACAGATTTGGGGATATTCAGTCTCCTGTGTGTTTCCAGTTATTTACAAATATTTCTTCATAATTACTTTTTTTTATCTACGTCGTTCTAACAAGACTTAAACCAAAAATGACAGTACCCTGTCCCACCTTTCTCTGTTGCTGGGTCCCCCTCCCCAGAAGCTCTTAACTGCTTCCTCTAGTAATGTGCCTCATGATTTCTAAGAAATACGCACAGACATTATTTTCCAAAAGAGCGAACCTCATAGGATGCAATCAGAAGACAGCTTTATTCTTTCCCATCACTACCTGTTTGGATCAGTTCTGTGCAGCTTTTTTCCCCTCACCCTTTGGGTTGTCAAGAGAAAATTCAGGGAGCTTTACTTGGTACGAATACTGTATTGAGCAAGAAAGTGGCTGTTCACGAACAGGGAGACTTCAAACCCAAGGTGGTTAAGAGCTTGGCTCTCGGCATTTAAAGCTCAGTTTATAAAATAAGAAGGAGGGAGTACTTTGGGTTTTTTTTCTTTTTTTAATTGTGGTTGGTTACTAGAAATTTAGATTCTTTTTAGGGTAGTAGCCCTGTGTAAGTTTTCGTGCGTGTAGCCAATTGGCTTGGAACTGTGGTAAGGTTACACTGTCATGAAGAAAGTTTAAGTTTTGTTTAAGGCCAGCATCCCATGAAGGTGAAATGAGGGCAGTTTAAGATTTGATGGCGTGTTTATGAGTGTCTGGTCTGGGGCTCTATTCAAACTGTGGCCTCCATTCTGGTTTCTCTTTAGCAGGTGAAATCAGTTGTCACACAATAAATTCTCACAAATCCAGTGGCTAAAATTTTAACTTTTTTCTTATCTTGTAGTTCTAGAGGTCAGAAGTCCAGATGGGCTCAGCTGGGTTCTCTGCTTAGGGTCTCACGTGGCCAAAGTCAGGGTGTCCATCAGACTGGCCTCTTGCCGGGAGGCTCTGGGAAGAATCGCTGCCAGCCGCATTCAAGTCATTGGCAGAATTCAGTTCCTTTCGGTTGTAGAACTGAGGTCCCCGTTTGCTTGCTGGCTTCCCACCAGGCATCATTCTCAGCTCCTACAGGCTGCTCTCACGTCCCCTCCACACGGCCTTCTCCATTCTCCGGCCAGCAGCCGTGTGTCGAATCTTGCTGGCGCTTTGAAGATCCGACTGGCTCTGCTTTTAAAGGGCTGATGTGGTCAGGTGAAGTCACCCAGATAGCCACGTAACGTCACATAATCATGGGTGTGGTGTCGGGTCACAGGTTCTACCCAGACTGCAAGGAGCAGGGATGAGGAGGGGCCGGGGTCATGGGAGCTCATGTTAGAGTTCTGCCTACCCCAGGAGAGAAAGAATGTCTTTTTTCTTTTTCTTTTCTTTCTTATTGATTTTTTATTCATTTGAGACAGAGAGAGACAGACAGAGAGGGCACATTCAGGGGGAGCAGCAGAGGGAAAGGGAGAAGCAGGCTCCCCGCTGAGCTGGGAACCCGACGTGGAGCTCGATCCTAGGACCTGGAGATCATGACCTGAGCCAAAGTCAGACACCCAACTAACTGAGCCACCCAGGCGCCCTGAGAATGCCCTTTTCCTTGAGTGATACATGCAGAAATATTTAGGGATGAAGGGGGTATGAAAACATTTTCCTCTCAACGGTTCAGAAAAATGTTGCATCTCTATTATTTATATATTATTCATACACATACATAGAGGAGACAAAGGGAGGAGGGGGAGGGCGCAGGAAAGCATGAGCATGATGCAGCAAATGGGACAAAATGTAAATGATTGGAGTTCTTTGTATCATTATTGGAACTTTTTAATAAGTTTTAAATGCTACAAAAATGTACACCCTCCCCCTAAATTAGGAAAGAGAAGTGTAGTCTTTGTGTAGTAGTCAAAAATCCAGACTTCAGCTAAAGCTAAAGTTTCTCACCTCTCCTAGCTCGGCCTGGCCCGGGTGTGGAATCTGGAATGTCATGGTAGGAAGGAGGGGCTTCTCCTCCTCCTCCGCCCCCCAGCTAGGCCCACGACTTCTGCTGTGGCCTGGGTGGGAACCGTGGCGGGTGAGTGGGGGGGCAGTTACGACCGCGGTCCGACCTGGCGTCCATCTGTGGCTGCGATCGCGGCAAGCTGACTCTCCGGGTGAGTTTGTGGGTTCTCTGCGCCCCTGCCGTCACTCGCCGCAGGTCCCTCTACACCAGTGACCGTCTGCTGTGGCAGTCAGCCCCGCCTGCGCTCGTTCTTGGGCTGCCAACAGCCAGGGGCAGAGTCCCTCGAAGTGGCCCCAGGCTTCTCTTTCCCTCGGGGGCCATGTCTGGACCACGGAAAACATATCCTTTGCTCCAACAGACCCTGGGAATGTCAGCTGTCCCCGACATGGCCGCCACGAAGGAGCCCATCTGTCAGATTCTGCCTTTAGTCTTCTGCAGGCCTGGGTTCATGAGGAGCCCCATATCCCAGAGGATAAAGGTCAGGATGTCATTCCCATTAGGCTTAAGGTCAGGGGGAAGCGCCCACAGCACCGCCCCCCAATGGTAGTGGGGGGGCTCACAGTACACTTGACATCTCTTTGCAGAAACATCTGTAATATCCAGCTTCCTGACCTCTTCACTTCCAGCACTGTGACTCCTTCTTCTTGCCGAGGGCTAGGGTCACAGCCCCGTGTTTCGGCCACCCTCCTTTCCAAGTCAGGCCTCGGTCTAGTTTTGGGATGGGGGACAGTTGGCTCCTATCTTTTTGGACCTTGCGCCAAAACAGGCAGGCAGACTCACACTTTAATATCCTGTTGCATATTTCTATTGCTATTCCTGATCTGTCGATTTTACATGGATATTCTCTCTTGATTCCTACCGTGGAAGATGAAGATCCAGCCCTCTTCCGTCACCCCGGGCCCCTACTCCGTCCCTCCACCCTCTCAGAACAAGTACATCACACTTTCTTGATTAATTCAATGTAAATTGTTTGCCTACTTATGATTATGTATTACTTATTTCTGATCAAAGTGGCATATTATGATGATTTTCCTTTGTTGTAGGATATTTCCTCCCTGGAACTGAAATATTTTCTTATTTTTTATTTTGCTAGTTTTCTGTCCTCTCATTGATTCTTCTCTAACTCCCCCGGGGAATTATAAAACTCCTCTGAAGAGTCTTTTTTTTTTTTTTTTTTAAAGATTTTATTTATTTATTTGACAGAGAGAGACCCAGCGAGAGAGGGAACACAAGCAGGGGGAGTGGGAGAGGGAGAAGCAGGCTCCCGGCGGAGCAGGGAGCCCGATGTGGGTCTCGATCCCAGGACCCCGGGATCATGACCTGAGCCGAAGGCAGATGCTTAACGACTGAGCCACCCAGGCGCCCACCTCTGAAGAGTCTTTTCCCCATGATCAGGCATCCCATGACAGACCAATTTCACTCTTTTTCTGGGGACGTCCATTATCAGGCCTTCCATCCTCCTGCTCTGTCTAGACTGGCTGTTATTTCGGCTGTTACTTAGTGGTCTCACACTTTCCTTTGTCCCACTCCTGTTCCCTGGCTCTATCTCTTCTTCCAGGTTTATATCTTCATTTCGTTGGAGCTCATCTTCCAGGAACTTCCCAAGAAAGGGCACATGGGAGAACATGCCTTACTCGGTCCTTAGAATCAGAAGCTTGGTTGGGCATAGAGTTCTAGGTTGGAAAGAGTTTTCCTCAGTATTTTGAAAGCATTGCCTTTAGGTATTACTGGTGCTGAGGAGAAGTCTAAATGCCTTTTTAAAACTAAATCTTTGAACACAGCCCATTTTTCCTACTCTGAAAGGTTTTAAGATCTAGTGCAGTGTTCTGAAGTGTTTAATAGTATCAGTGATTTTTCACTTCTCATCCTGGGTGTCTGGACACTGTTCCCTTCCATGCGAAAACTCAACGTTTTCCAGTTTGGGGAAATGTTCTTGTACAATTTCTTCCTATCGATTTTCTATTTTCTTTCTTCAAGAAAGTCCTGTTAGTTATATATTGGACTTCCTAAATTGAGCCTCTGGTTCTATTTTATTTTCTTCTTCTTCTTCAATTTTCTGCGTCTTTTTTGTTCTACTTTCTTGGAGATTTTCTCAGGTTTATTTTCTAACAAGTCTGTTGCATGTTTTCATTTCTATCATATTTTTCAAAAAGATTTTATTTATTTATTTGACAGAGAGAGTGCATGCTGGGGGAGGAGCAGAGGAAGAGGGAGAGGGAAATAACCTCCAGCAGACTCTGTGCTGAGCGCCGAGCCCCACAGGGGACTCGATCCCATGACCCCGAGATCACAACCTGAGCCAAAACAAAGAGGCAGAAGCCTAACCGATTGAGCTACCCAGATACCCCTCTTCTCTCTTATTTTTACTCTCAAAGCCCCTGTTGCTCCTTTTGCAGATGACTCTCACGACTTTTCTCTCTGGGAACATGAATAACAGTTTTTTTAAGTTCTGCTTTGTTCCCTGCAGTTTCTGTAGTTCCTCCAATCCCTTTTCCTACTGGTTTCATGTTAGAGGCTTGTCTTAAATAAATATCCTGCGGTTCATTCAGGTTTAAGAGTAAAGCCTTGAGAAACCTGGCAGGCAGCCCTGCACGGTGGCTGGGGCTTGTCAAGCTTTCTCTGCCGGTCTCACTGAAGAGCTGCAGGAGTCAGTGTCCCGTGGGCCTTTGGGGCAGGAGGGGATGGGGAGGGGCAATTCTGTTTCTCCACAGAAGACTCACCCCAGCAGCCCAGCCTGTGTCCTTGGAGCTGAGTAGTGCACCTTTCAGAACACAGACTCTTCATCACTGCGGCCCTTTGCCTTCTTCTTCCGGTATCCCCACTCTCCCCGGGTCTGGAACCTTTCAGTTCAGTTTTTCCGAGAACTAAATCTCCATTCTCCTCCTCGGGTGAGGGTGGGCGAGGGTGGCAGCGTTCTCGGGTTTCCTGGAATGGGTGGGAGGCCCCGGGCTGGAGTGGTCTCTGCAGACCAGGTGCTCACCCTTCCCACCTGTTCCTTACCCACCACCTTCTGCCGCCTCCAGTCCCGGGGTCTTTGGGGGATTCTGCAGTCAAACGCACTGCTTTCTCCTTCCTGCCCCCTTTGTCAGCATTTGCTGTTCGGCTCTGTTTGTTCTACTCTCTTATCTCCTTTCCTTCTTCCAAAAGTGTATTAACATTTCTTTGTATTATTAATGTTACTACTGTTACTCCTTTGTCCTCATCTTAGAGATGTTTTAAGAAGGGTGTGGGTTCAGTCTACCACACTTTAACAATGTATTTAATTATATTTTTATTAGTAGTAGATATACGGATGCACACACACACATATAACAAATATAAATATATACATGTATTCAAGTGATCCAAGAGATGCAGGGCAACCGTAATGACTATGGCCCGAGAAGCTGTTCCTGTGTCCCTCCACAGAAAGTTTATGCACACATTCACACACATACCAAGGCATGTAAGTAGATATTAATGGGTTTTATTTTAAATCAAGAAAGCAATTTCTTTTCATACCCCTGAGAATATTCATATCTTAAATAAAGGTCAGTGCTTAACCCAAAGGCACGAATCTCTTCTAGTCGGATTTCAGGTTTCACGGCAGGTGGTGGACATTTTTAAGGGGACTTTCAAGTGCCCCTGAAAACAACCCATGCAGTAAGGCACCTGCCCCGCGGCTAGCCGTGGTGGCTCTGGGAGCACGGGCACAGCAGAGTGCTGGCCGGCGGCGGTCTTCCCCGTCTCGCGTGGCCCTCTTCATCATCCCTGCCCTCTGCTCCTACTGCACCCCGTGCCCGCCCCCGCAACGTCCACCTCCCTCCAGACGCGCTCAGCTGACCCCTGGCTCCCGTGGCTGGCCCACGGAGCCAAGGGCGTGATTTATCCTGGCTAAGGGGTGCACCTGACTCTGACTGCCTCTTGGGTTTTAGGAATAGACTGGCACACAAGATGGGAATGTTTTCGTCATGGCCCTGGCTGCGTAGACTTTATATAGAGACATAGACTCAGAGGCTGAACTGAACACTGCAGTTTCCACAGATAGCTTCGGGCAGGCTACCTGACTTGATTCCATAGCAGTGACCTCAGTTTGACTCTCCGTCCCTGCAACAGGGCCTGCTGCTGCCAAACCAGACTTGATCTCAAAACTGGAACGTCGAGCTGCACCCTGGATCAAGGACCCAAACGGGCCAAAGTGGGGGAAAGGTCGTCCTCCAGGTGAGTCTTGCCCTACCGAGTTCTGAAGGGCACATCCCGGGGCCCGTGTGGCCATGGCAAGTCATCTGGTGTCCGTTTGGCCGCCCCTGTCCTGCTGCTGTTGCGCACTGGGCCTCGTGTCAGGCTCTGCTGGACAAAGAGGAGTAAGAAACGAACTCTGCCCTCTGAGTGTCAAAGAGGGAAACAGGGACAGTATGGGACAAAGGAGGCCCTTTGATGAGCAGAAGTGCTAGCGGGACCCGTGGCGGAGCTGACGGGGGTGCGTGCGGGAGGCCCTGGTTGTGAGGAGCCGTGTGACCCAAGGGCCTGTGAGCCGCCCTTCTCTCCTCCTCTTCCGGTTTCCAGCGGCAGCACCACTGGTCCGGGCGAGCTCGCTGTTTTGTGTATCTCAGGGGCTTACTGGCTCAAGGCTACTGTGTAGACTGCTCGACCTCCCCTTCTTTCTAAGGCTCATAGGAAGACTTGCAGATGTTTAACCTCATTTCTTTGTGCTGCCTCGAAAGAGGATTGAAGTCACCTGTTTATCCAATAGCATCTATAGCCAAGGTGGCTGGTTAAGCTTATTAGCGGCTGATGTCCAATGATCTCGGGGTAGCTGTGTGGCTAGCGACCGGGAGGCTGGCTAAAGAGCCCACAAGGATTAGCACACATCTCTTCGGGAGCAAGCTAACTTGCATAGATAATAATGGGAAAGGGTTTAAAGAGAAGTCACTAATGATCTCTAGAAAGGTGGATCACAGTCAACTCTGCTTTTCATATGGGATACTCAGTAAATTGGGATGTCTTAACTGATGGGAGACTGCAGAGTTCTAGGCAGCAAAACCGAGCTCATTTTTATTTGCTCCAAAGGGAAGAAGAAGATGGTGGCCATAAGAGAGGCAGACACACAAGCCTTGGCTGTAGAATCTGCAGTGCCTCCAGCAACTTCTCTGGAGACCTGTAGCTCCTACTGCAATTCCAGCCTTTGGGAAGTCGAAATAGATGGCCCTAGGAAAATCAAGAGGACTTACAGACCCCGTTCCATTCAGAGGTCATGGTTTGGGCAGTTCCCATGGTTAGTAGTTGACCCAAAGGAGACCAAGCTCTTCTGCTCAGCTTGCAAAGAAAGACCGAATCTCCACGACAAATCGTCCCGGTTAGTCCGAGGTTACACGGGGCCTTTTAAAGTGGAGACTTTAAAATACCATGAGGTTAGCAAAGCACACAAGCTCTGTGTCAACACTGTTGAAATCAAGGAAGATGCCCCTCCGGCTGCCCTGGTCCCAGAGATCTCCAGCGACCTGATGGCGAACATGGAACACTTCTTCAACGCCGCCTACTCCATTGCGTACCACTCGAGGCCTCTGAATGACTTTGAGAAGATCTTGCAACTCCTCCAAAGCACTGGGACCATGATTTTGGGCAAGTACCGAAATCGCACCGCATGCACTCAGTTCATCAAGTACATCTCTGAGACCCTGAAGAAGGAGATCCTCGAGGATGTCCGGAACTCCCCTTGCGTGAGCGTGTTGCTGGACAGCTCCACAGACGCCTCGGACCAGTCCTGTGTGGGGATTTACCTCCGCTACTTTAAGGGGATAGATGTGAAAGAGTCCTACATCACCTTGGCCCCTCTCTACAGTGAGACGGTGGATGGCTACTTTGAGACTATCATCTCTGCCCTGGATGAACTGGACATCCCCTTCCGGAAGCCCGGTTGGGTGGTGGGCCTGGGAACCGATGGCTCCACCACGCTGAGCTGCAGAGGCGGCCTCGTGGAAAAGTTCCAAGAGGTCATCCCCCAGCTGCTGCCCGTCCACTGTGTTGCTCACCGGCTGCACCTAGCTGTGGTAGACGCATGTGGGGGCATCGATCTGGTGAAGAAGTGTGACCGGCACATTCGAACGGTCTTCAAGTTTTATCAGTCCTCAAACAAAAGGCTGAATGAGCTGCAGGAAGGCGCAGCTCCCCTGGAGCAGGAGATCATCCGCCTCAAGGACCTGAATGCCATCAGGTGGGTGGCCAGCAAGAGGCGCACACTGAATGCGCTCATCGTGAGCTGGCCTGCCCTGGCCCGGCACCTCCAGGGTGTGGCGGAGGCTGGGGGCCAGACTGGGCACAGGGCCAAAGGCATGCTGAAGCTGATGAAGAGCTTCCATTTCGTCAAGTTCTGCCACTTCCTTTTGGACTTCCTGAGCATCTACAGGCCTCTGTCCGAGGTGTGCCAGAAGGAGATCGTGCTGATTACAGAGGTGAACTCCACGCTGGGACGGGCCTACGTAGCCCTGGAGACCCTCCGTCACCAGGCGGGGCCCAAAGAGGAAGAGTTCAATGCCGGCTTCCGGGATGGGCGGCTCCACGGCATCTTCCTGGACAGAATGGAGATGGCGGAACAGCGCTTCCAGGTGGACCGGGAAAGGATGATCCTGACTGGGATCGAGTACCTCCAGCAGAGGTTTGACATGGCGCGGCCCCCACAGCTCAAGAACATGGAGGTGTTTGACACCACGGCCTGGCCAAGTGGGATGGAACTGGCCAGTTTTGGGAATGAGGATATTCTTGCCCTGGCCAGATACTTTGAGCTCTCCCTCCCTGCAGGATACAGCGAGGAGGCGCTCCTGGAGGAGTGGCTGGGCCTGAAAGCCATGGGCAGGAACCTCCCGTTCTCCATGCTGTGTAAGAACACCCTGGCCCAGCACTACCGCTTCCCGCTGCTGAGCAGGCTCGTGGCGGTAGTGGTGTGCGTGCCCGTCTCCGCCTCCTGCTGTGAGCGGGGCTTCAGTGCCATGAACCGGATCAGGACTGATGAGAGGACCAAACTCTCCAACGAGGTGATCAACATGCTCATGATGACAGCGGTGAACGGGGTGGCAGTCACGGAGTACGACCCCCAGCCTGCCATCCAGCACTGGTACCTGACCTCCTCGGGCCGGCGGTTCAGCCACGTCTACGCGTGTGCCCAAGGGCCGCCCCGTGCCCAGGCACGTAAGTACACGTGACGGAGTCCCCGGGCAGTCTTACCTTCCCGATCCCATGCTGGCCTTGAAGTCTGGGAGAGCCTGGCAATGGCAGCCATCACCAGAGGCTTGGTCTCAGGTATCCCCAGTGGGTCCTCGAGATGTGACACGTACCCTCAAAGAGCTTCTGATCCAGTGAGGCAGGCGGGACACACACACACACTGCAGGCAGCGGGGCATAGTGCTAGAGCACGGATTTTCAGAGCCAGTCTGCCCCAGGCTCAAATTCTGGCTCTGCTGACCTCGGGCCAGTTCACCTCATTGTGCTTTGGTTTTTCTTCAGAAGAGGGCACAGCATCTGGCACGTGATGCCAGTGGCATTCTGGAAAGGTCCAGCCCACTACTGGAAGTAACCAGAGCACCGGACAAGCTAGGGCAGTGACAGCACATTCTCTGAGGGGCTGGGTAGACTCTTTCGGGAGGGAAGAAGTCAGTGCAGGTCAGAGTAGCCATGAAGAAGGTGCTAGGTGGAGGAGAGGGTTGGGGCATGCCGGGTGGGGAGGTGTCTGTGAGAAGCACAGCCTCACAGTCCCCTCGGAGCACTAGGCTGGAGGGCTGGAGTGGGGACCGGGCTGGAGGGGAAGTTATGTTACATGGCAGGTGCGTTACCGAGTCTTAGGCAAGACATTTTCCTCTTTTCAAGTAGTCACTGAAAACCAAAGAAGTTCTCCAGGCTGGTCATGTTTTACTTCCCAGTGACAGCAGTGAAGCTTCTTCCTTGACACCTTCTTATTGCTGGTCTCCTTCCAGCACTTGTGCTCTCGTCGGTTACCGCCTGGTCTGTGGTCAGCAGTGGACTGGGTCTCAGGATTGACAGAGGCTCCATAGGAAGTAGAGTGGCCCCTATCCTGTTGCTGGGCAAGGGGAGGGGCCTGGGGTCGAAGTGGAGAGAAGAGACAGGGAGGGCCGAGGTGGGGAGCCAGGCAGTGCATCCTTCACCCACGCATTTGCTGCGTGAGCTGCTCCCCACATCCAGCCCTGTGGGGGTGAAGGAGAAAGACACTCTCAGGTATGTTCTCATTGGGACAGTGGGGCGGGTACATCTGAAGCAAATAGAGGACACTACCCAATTTGATATGATAAGGTCCTCTTTCCCAGGCAGGGTTCTCAACCTCAGCACCGTTGACACTGAAGGTCGGATCATTCCTCACTGTGAGGGCCGGCCTATATGTGGTAGGATCTTGAGCATCCCTGACCGGCACCCCTTACGTACTCACTGGGTCCCCATAGGACTCACCCAGCTGTCGCTATCAAAAGTGTCTCCAGGCATTGCCATGTGTCCCCTGGAGGGCAGAGCTCTAGCCATACCATGGAGATGGGAGCCCGGGCCTCCCTCCCCCATTCACAGAAGGTTCCCAGGTGAAACCTGCGCCCGAGGGCGAGAGATGACCAGAGCAATACTAGATCTGGCCTGCCCAGAGCAGCCCCTGTCCCGTCTCCAGCCTGTTCTGCATGCCTTCCTCACCGAGCATACCTTGGGGTGCAGTTGGACTTGGGAAGGGGATCATCATCCAATCTGTTTTCCCCTCAGTGTAATTGTGGGTTCTCTTTCCTCTCACACAAGGAGCAGGGCTCAGGAAGGAGAAGATGGGGGCGCTCTATATGGAGGAGGCTGTGACCCGAAAGCCACCCATTCCATCCTACAGGGAGCCAGTGGAGATCCTGAAGGACTGCATCATGGACCCTCCCGACAGACTCCTGTACCCCCATACCAGCCAAGAGGCCCCTGAGCTGTCCTGACAGAGAGCTCCCGTAGGAGCAGGATTCCTAGGGATCACCTTGGAGACCCCCTGCTGCCCTGCCCCTTGGAATCATGGTGACAGGCTCTCTGCAGAATCTAGGCTACCCTAGAATCTTCGTTTGGGGGGACTCTAAACACCAGAAGGGGGCAGTGACAAGATAGTTAAGCCCACCTCCCGGAGAGGCAGGGTAATCAGGAGCACAAGCCTGTTCACCAAGGCCCCTCTCTAAGTAGCGGTGACCTCACAGCACTGAAATAGGCCGAAAGGTTCCGATGTCAAATTCATCTTTAAGGTGCTTCAGGAAATGATCCTATCAGGAAAGATTTCACCCCATGTTCTGGGAGCAAGAGGACTTCTCTGAAGTGGGAGAGACTGTTGGGGGGAGGGGCTTAAGGGGGCATCCCAGCCCCCGCGGATGGTTGGGGAGCTGCAGTGGCATAGAGGAGGCACCTGGGGAGGGGCGGAGGGTGACCAGGCTCTGGGGACAACTGGCCTGGCTCTGGGATCGGTCGTCCTGGCTCCATGGCAGATGCAGGGAAGCCTCTCCTCCAAACGGGAGACTCACAGCAGAGAATTTCTCTACCTCCTCCCAGGGCCTCCCTTAGGATGAGGCAAGCAAAACCCTCTGCACAAAGCACTCAAGAGGTCATCCTCCTATAGCCCCAGGACCATGGAGGAAAGGCTTTACGGGAGGGAGCCTGCTGCTTCTCACCGGTGGCAGCCCTTCTGTGTGACCTGCACCAGTGTTGGACGTGAGCCTGGCTTCCTGAGGAGTGGACACGTCCAAGCTTGCCCTGGGGAGGCTTGTGATCCAGCCCCAGCTCTGCTGCAGGCAGAGGTTCAACCATAATTAATCCCTTCCTCTTTTCGGTGCCTCGATTTCCCTCCCCATGACATGGCAGCAGAGAATTCAAGTGCCTGCTGGCTCCTGGTCTGCCACAGGATGGACAGCGTCTCCAGCTCCCTGAAAGACAGACCTCGGGCGGCACAGAGTGGGCTCAGCTGCCTTCAGCCCTTGTCCTTGTCTCTTGCTACCAACGTCCTTACTATGGGAAGAGGTGCTCCCAAAGTGCCCCTCTTCTCGATTTTGCTCTGGGACCCAGCCTGGGAATCACTAGGGGTGCTTGTTAAATATGCTCCCCCCATACGTGCCGATCAGATCCGCGGGACCAGGGCTTAAGGATGGGCCATTGTCCGCAGGATCCTCCAGGAGCTTTGTGGGCCCACTCAAACTTTAGGACCCCCACCCCATCTCTCCGGCCTTCCGGAAGTAAAGCACTTTCCCCTCCAGGGCAGTTTCATTTTGGCAGGTTCCTAGGCTGCTTATCTGGTGGGGATGATGTGGGGCCTAGGTCCTGCCTTCCTAACCACGGATTGTTTGCCCCCTGCCTTTCGAGTTTTAGACAGGCAGGAAATGGTGCGTCCCGGCCTCGCATCTGGGGTCCCTGCCCTGTGCTGTAAGTACAAGTTGTCTGGCCCTTAACCAGCAGTCTGTTCTCCTCCCAGTCCTAGGGTGGTGCTGGGATCCACTGTCCCCCTGGTTCCTGATGTTTCTGACTCTCCCTTCCCACCACCCACCCTTAGCACTTAGCCTTAACACCATCGCCTTCCTGTTTTCTTTAGCTGTGGGCCAGGAATTCGCTCTCACTCTCTGCCTTGTATTTAGCCTGTGGAAATGTCTCTCTCCCAGCCCCATGGTCTAGGGTCTGAGGTATACTGTGGGCCCTTGCAGCTACAGCTCTGGCCATACCGTGGAGATGGGAGCCCGGGCCTCCCTCCCCCATTCATAGAAGATTCTGTGGGAGTTAGGAGTCTGCCTGAAGCTAGGTGTTGTGGGTGTGAATTGGTGGGATGGAAGAGAGTAAGACCCTTCAAAGTGGGGGGCTGTCAGCCCCACCCTATTCCTAGATTCCAAATTGAGGTGACTTTCTGGCAAGCCTCCTCCCCATGGCCTCTCCCATTCTTTAAGAATCCTCAGAGCATGAGGCCAGTCCCTTAAGCAGTGTTGTGTGTGAGTTCCACACACACAATTCCCTGTGTTGCTCTCGGCATGGAGGTGGAGGCCAGGTAGGGAAGCACCCGGCCGCCACATCCATGTACTGAGGAAGCCTCCATTGCCAGCTTTTGGGAAGGTTGGGCCCCTTGGAGGGGGTGACCGAAAATGCTGTTTATCGTAGAGGTTTGCACTATCCACATTTCTCATGGGGGCGCAGGCATGCTAGCTAATGGCAAAGACAACTACCCACCTTTCTGTGCAGGACCCAGGGCTGACACGTGGTGAGCACCCTTACCGGAGACTGTTACCCAACCCGAGCTCTTTGTTTTGTTTCAAGACACTCGCTGCGCTTCAAATCCAGGGCCTGGAGATACCCGTGTTGGAGAGCCGTCCTATTTTTGCCTCACAAGGAAGAAAGCTGAAGGGCACGGGGAATAGAAGGAGCAAGCCTTTGGCCAGAGTCCTAGCTACGCCTCCACTCCCCTTTCCTTCCTGTAATCTTCGTAGCATCTCCACGTTCTGATCCTGGCACTCCGCCCATCTCTACCCACACCCCATAACTGCTGCCCACAGGGTCTGACGTTCTGAGTTTTAACCGGCATTATAACCGATGGTTTGATTCCAGTAGCCATAGAGACCAGGCGGGAGGGAGCGACCTCATCCCCCTGTCCTCGCCAGACATCTTCGACAGTATAACCTACTCTAGACCTTTGCTTCTCTCTCAAGGCCACGTGGAGTTCCTAGGGTGCTAAGTATTTGGCAAGACGGTGTGAAGATTGGCCAATTGCCGCGTGCAGGTGTCTGTCAGCAAAGGATACTCAGGGTGATTGGCAAGGGGATGTCCTCTCCTCTTCCTGTTTCAAAGAGGTGCAAATGAGGTTTAAAAAACCATGTTTGATTCTCAACCTTTTGCTACCTGAATAAAGCAGAGTTTATTTCGGCACATGCCTCGGTCCTGTTAAGTCCCGCGGGTCAAAGCTTATCAAAAGCTGATCGAAGCTAACTAAATCGGGCGGCTCGGCAAGCCCGCCCCCGCCGGAGTGACGCGCTCGCGCCTGCGCAGGGGCGACTGTGCGCGCTCCCGGGGGGCCTCCCGGTCCTGCTGCGCATGCTCGGCGCCCACTGCCCGGCCGGGACCCCGCGCGCCCGGGCGTCTGCTGTTCGGCCCTGCGCCCCAGCCTGGGCACCCCGCTCTCGGCCATGACGGCTCATTCCTTCGCCCTCCCGGTCATTATCTTCACCACGTTCTGGGGCCTCATCGGCATCGCCGGGCCCTGGTTCGTGCCGAAAGGACCCAACCGCGGGTAAGGATGGCGCGCGGGCCTGGCCTCCCTGCGGACCCCTCCCCGGGCGGCGGCGAGCAGTGCAGTGAGCCCTGGGCCGAGGCGCGCCCGGCGCCGCACTCCTGCCTCTCTGCACCCGCCGCGTTCAGCTCGCCAACAGGCAGGCGGTCGGGGCCAAAGGGCAGAGCCGGTGGTGCTTTGGAAAGGTGGGAGAGCCGACTGACACCGGAGGCAGTTAAGGGGCCTTCCCCTTTTCCCCCTCCAGCCAGTGAAGCTAGAGGCCGTGAGCCGCGCCTGATGCGGTTTGTCCACCCCTCACCAGCAGTGACCTTGAGCGAATGCTACCCCTTCAGGCCTCACTTTCTTCATAGGTAAAATGTGGATGAGGCTGATACCTGCCTTTTAAGGCTGCTGTGAGGGCTACCCGAGGTTTATGCTTGTAAGACTCTTATAGCGCATGGCACGTATTATGTATTGAATAATTTTTAGCCGGTGTTACTGTTTTTTGAAGGGCCCCTAGCAGATTTCTGTATCTGTTGCACCATTTAGCAGTGTCTGCATCTTATTATCCTCAGTTACGAAGTGCTCTCTCCTCTTGATTACAAGTTCCTCTGGGTGGAAGATTGTCTCCTTCACCACTGTAGACCCCAGTGCCCAGCACGGAACTAGCCCAGGAAGCTTAGTAATGTTCAAAGAATGGATCAAGTGTAATTTTTCTGGCACTGACTTTCAGGTGCTTTAGGCCAGGGGCCCTGGGGGGCCTGGTTTGGATTAGGTTTAGCTTTGGCTGGAGGCTGCTTGGATGGATGGGTGCGGTCTCTGCTCTTCAAGATCTGCAGGGCGGGGGTCCCACGGCATTACTTTGTGAACCATTTTAGTGTCTCACCTCTTCTGCAAACCCTGGTGAGTTCTGTCTAACTGAAGTCTCTCCTGCTGCATTTTAAGCTTCTGTCTCCAGTCCACTTCGTGTGGACACAGGTAGCTAGTCCTTGCTCCCTTTATAACGACTCACGCACCTCAGAAGTGGCTCACGGTCTCCTTGCCTCTTGCCAGCTTCTGTTTTCCATCCCTTTGCCCAGTGAAGTTTGCATTCCAGAGACCACTCCATGGTGGGTTGCTGCAGATGCTGCTGGGGCTGGTGGTGGTGCTGCATTAAGATGGGGAAAGAGTGGGTGTGGACAAGGGAGATGAAGGGAGTTCGTAACACAACTTGGATGTGGGCAAGGTGGGCTTCCCCCTAAGGTGACCCTTAGAGTTTTTATCTTCCATCTTACAATTCTCACCCTGAATAGAACTCAGCCTCCTGTGTTCAGGTGGCATCAGGAAGGCCAGCAGGAAAGGGGCCGACACCGGGAGCTCTTTAGCTCTGGCCCTGGCCAGGCCTTCCGAGGGTGCTGGTTCCACCCATCCTGATCTGACAGCCTCTTCCATTGCAGAGTGATCATCACCATGCTGGTAGCCACCGCAGTCTGCTGTTACCTCTTGTAAGTACTGCTCCCCGGCTCAAAATCTTCCCTCCTCTCCCCAGCCCTGCTCTCCCCTCTGTCCTGGTGGTGACAGGTTCCACTTTTGAAAGGCTGAGTCTCTAAAGCCTAGGAGAGTTTGCAGCCTAGTCTGCAGTTTCAGACGGCAGAGAAAGCCGTGGGCTGGAAATCCTGGACTTTGGGGTCTGCTTCCAAATGTGCCACCTGAACAGGCTTTGTCCCGTCCATAGGCTGCAGTGTAGTGAATGCAGTGAGCCAGCTCAGTCTGGGCGTCAGGCTTTCCTGGAGAGACTGCAAAACACAGCTTTCAGGGCCACGCCCTAGGCCCACTCAATCACAGTTTTCAAGTCTGCACTTAGGAGTTCATCTTTTTAATACATGCCCCGGGCATCTGTGATGCAGCCGGTTTTGAACCACCAGATGGGCGGGAGTCTTCAGACTTGGGAAGGGGGCCCTGGGGATAGCGAAGAGGAGTTCCAAGGGATCCAAGGACCTGGGCCGGGTGAGGGAGTCAGCCTCCAGGTCCCGAATGCCCAGATGTTCTCTTCCTAAAACGGCCATTCACCATAGTACCTCCCCCGTTAGGGAAAAAGACACCCCTCCTTCCACCCCGAGTCCTTTTATGTCACCTTGCTCCATGTTTAAATCATCCTACCTGCCAAACCAGGGAATAAGTCCCAAGTTCTGGTTCTTAGGGAAGGCTCTCTGGTGATCAGTCAAGCCTCGGGAAGCCTGTATGGCTTCCCATCATCCTGGGTCCCATACACTCTTTTTATGAGGTAGGCTTGGCACAGTTGGGGTGTTCTGAATTCAGAACAGTCAAAATAGGACAGGTGAGGGGCGCCTGGGTGGCTCAGTCGTTGGGCGTCTGCCTTCGGCTCAGGCCGTGATCCCAGGGTCCCGGGATCGAGCCCCGCGTCGGGCTCCCTGCTCGGCGGGAAGCCGGCTTCTCCCTCTCCCGCTCCCCCTGCTTGTGTTCCCTCTCTCTCTTTCTCTCTGACAAATAAATAAATAAAATCTTTAAAAAAAACAAAAGAGAAGACCGATAATCCAGGAAAATTAAAAAAAAAAAATAGGACAGGTAACGGTGATGAGCTACTGATTCTTTAAAAGGTAATGGGTTGTTTTAAAAGTAACTGGAATAATAAATTGAGAAATAACAGTGACTGGAATATTTCTCAAGACTCAAATTTTTCAAAATACATAGCATAAGGCCCGCACTTAAAGAATTTTTTACGTGATTGCTTTCAGATTTGGGGTATGTTTTGTAGTTAAAACCTGTTTTATCTAATTGGATCACCAACTATTTATTCCTGTTAGCCGGTTCTCTCCTTTCACTTTATCTAATGTTAAAGATTTTCTACCTCCTATTAACAACAAAAAAATAAAACTTGTTAAAAATAATGATGACTCTTAGATGTCCGCTTACATATATGAGTGTGTATGGTTTTTCAGAATTCTCCCCACACAGAGCGTCTCTAAGGCCTGTTAGGCTGTTTCTTGGTCCTTCAGGGCTTGGTAGAATGTCCTCATCGGTCCCAGGGAGGGCCGTGGAGGGGCCGGGGTTTGCTGGCTCAGAGACTGGGACAGAGCGGGTGGTGGCTGGGAACAGGCATATGCTCAGCCTGTGCGTAATTGCAGACACCGTCTGGACATCTGGGAAAGGGAGGCTGGCTGCAGAGCAGGTGCACGCAGGCGGCAAGGCGGGGCAGCTTAAGAGAATGCTAGGCCTAGAAATTATGTTTACAAAATATCAGCTCGGGGACCATGCGGATGGTAAGCAGGCTGTGGTTTCTGACAGCCTCCTTGGGGGCACGCAGGGGAAACAGCTAGAGCCTTCCTGATAGGGCACCAGGTAGAGCACCTCCGGGACCTGTCAGGCATGTGAAGCCGTGCCCCTCTAGAGTCTTTGGGGGCCTGCTCCCGTGGGCACCCACAGTCATGCCAGTGGGGCCCGACCCCCCACCCCCAGATGTGCAGCCCGCCGACGGTCCCTGGAAAGCTCACGGACCTGACCAGCTCCTCTCCTGGCCCCAGCAGGCCTCAGAGTGGGGCTCTCTGGTCGTCAGCCTTCCACAGGAGGTGGTTCCTTCATCTTGCTCCTAAACGTAGGTGATTCTGACATGCTTCCCGTCGGATCTGTCCTGTCTGCTCCCAGGTGCAGGCTGGGGGAGGCCTAGACCAGAGACGTACTAGGGCACCGCCAGGAGTCGCTTTCAGCATAACCTCTGGAGGCTGTCTTACTTCTCTCATCCCAGAGCCCAGCCCCAACTCGGGTCTTATCTGTCGACAAAACATCAAACGAAACATAAGCCCAAACCCACAAGCCCCCAGGCCAAGCTCGCGCGCTGGCTAGGGTGTGGGTGGCTTCCCGGGGCCTTTTGCTCCCACACACAGGCCCTCCATCTGCTGGGTTGGCCGTGTGATCAGAGGCAGTGTGCGGGGGTGTGGAGGGTGGGGTTCCTCATGTGTCCTGCCTCACCCTCACTGTGCTGTCCCTGGCAGCTGGCTCATCACGATCCTGGCTCAGCTGAACCCCCTTTTCGGGCCGCAGCTGAAGAACGAGACCATCTGGTACGTGCGCTTCCTGTGGGAGTAACCACTGGCACTTCGGCCCCAGGTACTGAGGGCCCAGGCCCTGTGGGTGGGAAAGGGGACTGCTGTGTAGCAAGAGACCAGGCAGGGCAGTCATGAGAGTTCATGTTTATTTTATTTCATCCTGTTTTTTATTTGAGAGAGAGAGCACAAGCTGGGGGCAGGGGGTGGGGAAGAGGCAGAGGGAGAAGAAGCAGGGAACCCAATGTGGGACTCGACCCCAGGACTCTGGGAAGGCCAATGCTTGACTGACTGAGCCACCCAGGCGCCCCAAGAGTTCATGTTTAGGTTCAGGCACTCATTTGGCAAAAAAAGGAAAAAAGAAAAAGTTGCAGAGCACCTAATATTCTTCCTGCCTGGTGCCATGCAAGGCAGCAGGGATTGAGGGAAGACCCGGGTGCTCAGGGGAAGCAGGTCAGGCCGAGCCACGGTGGCGGGTTCGCGGGCTGCAGAGGCGGTGGCCGGGGGTGCAGCATCTTTTCTGAGGGAGGGGGCACTGGGGCACAGGGCCGTGAGACAGCGGACGTGAGCTGAGAGGCCAGGGTAGAGACAGGGACGAGGAAGTTCCCCAGGGAGGGTGTGAGAAGGGGTGGTGAGGGGGGGGCTCCACAGCAAGGAGGTGACCCTTTCGTGTGATGTGTTTTTCAGGTGCCCCAGCTCTCTGGGTGACTTTGGCTGTCCTTTCCCTGATGAGCCCTTTGTCCCCACCCTCACAGCTGTATCTGGGTCCCTGCATGGCTTCCCCAGGATCTGCCTGGCTCTGGCAGCTCCTGCCTTCTCCATCCGGTCCGGGCCTCGGGAAGCCTGCAGCTGAGTCAGGCTGGAACAGGAGATACCAGCCCTCAAACTCCCCCTGCCTCTCCCAGGTAGACCCCGGCTGGGAGCTGACACGGGTGGGACTTGCCTTTTACAAATGAGGCAGCGTGTCCTGGGGACAAGGGGTGTCCAGCCTGGGATGCTCCAAGCCTGGGGCGGGCTGGACCAGGGAGAAAGCCCTGGATGGGGAGTCCGCTGGTTCCCACCAGCCCTGCCACTGTCCTGCTGTGCGGCCCTGGGGAGCATCCCTGCCTCCGTGGGCCTCCTCATCTGTGAGATGGAGAGACCCGATCGGGGTGTCACAAAGTCCTCTCCTGGGATTCTTTAATTTTTGGATGCATATAGATGTGAAATTTCTGTAAAAGTCGAAGTAATGGAAAAACATTCACCCACAAAAAGCAACATAGTGATCTGGGTCGGGATTGAAGCCAGTACATTTAGGATTCTTTATAGTCACTTAAATGGGCTTGCTCAGAAAACTGTGTCTCCTTAGAATATGCTGTGCCAGCTTCCTCCCCTGTCTTGGTCCCTCCTCTGTGGGTGAGCTCCCTGCTGCCTGGAGGCTCAAGGTGAGCACAGCCCCAGGCCTGGATTCCTTCATTTGACAGCAGTGGGGTGGATTTCAGAGTCTCCCCCCCCCGCCCCCCCCCCAGTAGCAGCCGCTAGGTCGCCTGGAGTTAGGATGAAGAGAGACAGGTGTGGGTGAGGTTTGGGTGGCACTGTGGCCCTCTGGGCCCATCCTGGCCCCTGAGGCCAGTACCAGACCCGCCTGCCCTGGAATGGCCTGGGCTCTGCGCTCGGATGGTGAGGGTAGAGGAGCACCTAGCCTGACAAGGCCTGGAAGGCAGAATGTGCAGGCACCAGACCAGAAGGAACCTAGGACCCCCACCCGTGCCCTCCTCCCAGAGGAGTTGAGGCTGAGACCTCAGGCACCGCCCCCCCCCCCCCCGGCCCTCCCACCCCCACCACATTGCCTCCCCGGGGTAAGACGCCAATCCTGAATATTTATTGAGTGTATTTATGTGATTCACATTCCATTTAGTGGGCATTATCTTTGGAACAGTGGTCAATTGCGATACTTACCATGTAGATTTCTTGGTTCTGGGCTTGGCCTGTCGGTCAGAGCTCTGATTTGGGCCTCCCTTTGACATCCCACCTCACCCCCCCTTTCAGACTCCTTTCCTTGGGATGTCAAGTATGGGTTGTCCTGAAAACCTGATCCACGTCCAGTGGCTCATGAGTGGTGGCCAAGTCCTGGCTGAGGCCGAGTTTGCTGGCTGCCGGTCCTCTGTCCACCCAATTCCCACATGCTCAGTGGGTGGGTTGGGGGGCACAGGAGAGGGGCGTGGGGATGGAGGCTTGGAGCTGCAGCTCTGGATCGTGGACACTGAAAATGATATTCTCCTGAGACCTGAAGGAGAAGGTACAGCCGTCCCGGGTTCTGCCCAGAAGCAGTCCTGGCAGAAGGAAGACATGGGATTGTTCAAGCGGAACTCTGACCACCACTCGTCTGTACCCCGGATACAGGGTGCAGGGCTCCTGAGGCTGAGCAATAAAGCAGGTCCCCCAGATCTCCAGAGCGTGGCCTGCCTCATTCCTAAATACCTGAGCACGCCCGTCTGCCTGCTCCCCGGCCCCGGGTCAGTGACCAGCTTCCTGCAGGGGGCTGGAACAGAATGAGCAGAAGGGACTGGCCCTCCAGGGCCAGGCAGTGAAGGTCATGGGTGGCAGTTTAAGAGGTTTAGGGGTGGGGAGGCACCTGGAGGAGGCGCTGGGACAAATGAGGGACCAGACCATCAGGGGCCTGGACACCATCTGAGGAGCTTGCATCGATCCAAAGGGCAGTGCAAGGCACGAAAGGGGAGTGACATGACCCTATTTGATTTCTAGAATGATTTCTGTAGGGTGTTTCACGGACAGGAGCCTGTCGATAGGGCACCGGATGAGAGAGGCGGTGAGGGCGGAGGCGAGTGGGCCGACGGAAGGTCCAGTTAGGGCCGAAGGTGACCAGCCTGTGGGCTGTGGGAAGGGGGGAGGCAGGGATGGGTGTGGGCTGCTCTGGGCGGGGGACCCTGTGGTGAGCAATAATCAGGAGGCCGCTGGTCCCGGTGGCTAGCCGGGCTCCGTGAGAGGCCACAGAGGAGCAGGTCTCAGAGGGGAAAGGGTGGCCCGTGGTTTCCTCTGTTTCCTGGCGAGTCGGGTGCGTCCAGGGCATCCGCACGGAGATGTCCGGTGAGCGGTTAGATCAGGGGTTTGAAGAGTTGAGGGCCTTCGGCATAAGATAACGGATGGTCCCTGAGGCCATGGGGTGGATTGCAGTGTGAGGTAAGGCTGGGAAAGAACGTTCAGGAATGCCAGTGATCGCGGGGTGGGCAGATACAGATACAAGAGGTTCTCAAGGAGGCAGGAGGGGAGCTGGGTGCCCGTAACTGTCACCGAGTTCCTGCAAGTGATTCAAGAGGAGGGAAGGTCCAGCATGCCAGGGGGCCCCTCCCAAGAAGTCAAGGGGGAGGGGAGAAAGACAAGTGACAGTGGGACCCTCTGAAAGACCTTGGGAGATAAAGGGAATGCTACGAGGAGGGGACCTTGGCTCGCTTCTCCTGGGTCCCTGCGGGTCAGGCCCTGGGCCTGGGGACATGCCCCGTAAGGCTGCGCGGCATCTCCATCCCTGCTGTTGTAACTTAAGCTAGGCCCATCGCCCTGGGACCCCTGCTCCCGCAGCGGCTCAGGGATGCTGAAGATCATGGGCCCCGGGCCCAGGGTTGGGGGTGAGGGGGGTGACATATGGTTGCTTACCCTGGCTTCTCAGTTTCCCTGGTGTTGGACTGCTGCAGCTCCTCTCAGACTCTCCCAGGATGTGTGTGTGTCCCTCTGGTCAGGTGGAGTCCTGGGGAGCGTCCCCTGCTCTCCTGGCCACCTCTGAGCAGCTCAGGGCCGGCAGCTCCTTCCCCGGCTCAGTGGCTTTCCCACCGATTCCCACCGTTCTGCCTGCACGGCCGTTCAGGGACAGAGGAGAGCAGCCGACAGCATGGGTGCACGCTCCCTCCCAGGATCCCATGCTGCCCCACCACCACCACTCGGTGAGGATTGCGTTCCTATCAAAGCTCTCACGCCCACACCCCAGGCGGAAAGCGCAAGGTGAGCGGGATTTGTCCAACATAAACACAGCTGGGCATCAGTTAAAGCGGTGAAAGCAGGTTTTATTCTGTAAGTACTGACGGCAAGGGAAATCTGAGCTCCATCCCATCTGTGCTGAGGTGAGGAGGGAGAGGGGGCACGCGGGGGCTCAGGTAGAGTCAGGGAAGTGAGAAATCACAAAAGGTTGGTCAGTGGAAGTGCCACTAGGCCGGCTGTGTCTCCCCACAGGGACTGGGACTGAGGCCCGATCCTTCCTGATTTCCTTTTGGAGGAACGGGGCTCAGGTCCTTGAGAAAGACATTACTGGGTTGCAGGAGATCCATACACATATGTCTCACAGGGACAGAGGAAGGATTCATGATTGGAAGCAGTTCTTTTTAGTAAATGCTCTAAGAAAAGGCAGAGGGCAGAAGGTCAGAGGTCTGTGGTCAGGTATTGGCTAGAACAGACGGTAAGTTCTGACATTCTAGAACTTTTTCAGACAAGAGCTCAACGGGGCTAGGCTGTCGCAGGGATCCAGCCTTAGGCTGTCTGAAGCCTCGCTAGGTTGGTTGAGTCTCTTGGTGGGGGGTCTGGATTGAAGCATTAGGTGCTGATATCAGTTCTTTTGCAGTTAGTTTCAAGCATCCACCGCCCGCCACGTGGGAGGCCAAAGATCGGTACGGATGGGCGGTGGCAGAGTAGGATACCCCTGCACCATACCTAGCGGGGAAACAGCCTCGGAGACCACCCTGGGATCCCACAAGCCCAGAGAGAAGACCTAAGGCAGCCAAGGTAATCTAAGCTGCACACACAGAGGGTGGCCGACAGAGGGCAGTGCTCCAACGAAGGATCTACACCTCCAGAGACCCATTTATGCCACCCCCCCCTCCCCATGCCTCCAACGATGTTAGAGGTGGTGGCCTTAGAACATGGCTGTTGCGGGGGGGCGGGGGGGGGGGCAGGGACAATTCTCCAGAAGAGACCACAGCCTGGGTGAAATGTCCTTCAAGGATATGTACGAATGCCCACGGCTAATGTTTACTGAGCAGTTGTAGGTGCCAGGCACTGCTTGGGAAAACCAAAGGGCAAGGAGCTAAGGAAACTTGCCAACTTGCTGTTCTGATGCCAACCTTGCAGGCCATCTTGTGTGCCTTTTTCCCACCTCAGCATCCCTTCGGGATGTGGCATATTCCAGTCTATAGAAGGAACACCATCAGCCCAGATTCGGAACGCGGGAGAGGAGATACAAACAGAAGGGTACCCTTACTGCAGGCCACAGAGTTACCCCTCCTTGCTGAAGACCCTAATGCCCCTCGGTGAGTTTCAGTTGCTTGGAACAGAATTAGGTTAGTTAGTAACAATGGGAATGTGAGGAGCAGAGGTGAAAGCCAGTGGGAGTGGTTATAAGCTCCATGTCTGTGTGCTTGGAAGTGACCTTTGTTTATAAACCTTGGGGTTTCCCGGAACAAAGTCAATTGGCAGCCACCAGAGTTTTGCTTCACATGTAGCACCAGAAAAGTGAGGGCAGATGACCCAAGTCTAGCCTAACTCAGACCACTTCCTGTGTTAATGAACCTGTGTAGGCATCACTCAGAACAAAACAAGCCCATTGAATGCTAGGACCCAATTACGTAGCGTACAACAGAATCTCCAGGGATGGAGTGAAGATCCCAGACTTGTAATGTGCACTCCGGGTGGTTCTTAGTCAGGCCCACACAGGTCTAGGGACCAGAGTTTTGGAATCAGGATGGGATACGGTCCACGTAATAGGAGAATTACCTGCTGTGCTTGAAAATGCGGATTCCTGGGTCCCCTTCCAAAGCCTGCTGGATTCGAATGTCACAGATGAGACTCAGGGTTTTGCATTTTAAACAAGCCTCCCAAGGGTTCTTGTGCTAGCTGAAACCCTCTAGAGAGGGTTTCCCAACCTCGGCCCTATCCATAGTTTGGGCTAGATAACTCTTTGTTGGGGGCCAGGGCTACTGCCCTGTGTTGAGGATGTTTAGCAGCACCCCAGACCTCTACTCACCAGATGCCAGTAGATCCCTTCTCCCAGCTCCTGGTTGACAACCATCTATGTCTCTAGCCATTTTGAAATGGGGGCAAAGCCCTCCCCACTCATATTGGGAACCCCTGCTCTAGAATCAACCACTCAGGTGACTGATACATTTTAATCAGTTTATCAACCCAGAGCTCCTGCGAAAGGGGGTTGGAAAGCTTGAGTGCAGCTGATGCCCTGAGCCTCAGGTGCCCTGTGTGCCTTTCCCAGCAGGATCCGGAGCTCCTGACCTGCAGACCACACCCTGGGGAGAAGGAAGCACCCAAGCTTTAGGGGATTATTGGGAATCTGAGCAGACCCTAGTCCCAGTGCTATGCAGTCCAGCAACAAGCTGGGGGCTCATAGGAGGCCGAGTGAGGGAGGGAGCTCTGGTGTTGCACTGAGTCCAGTAGAACCTTGAGCTCACCCTGTCACCATCTTCCGCCGAAAATCGTAGGTGGGATGGTTAGAATGGATATTATCAGAAGCTCACGGGAACTACCACCTTGGCTCCTTAACCTCGGCTTTAAGGGTTGTGATAGCAGCAAGGCTCTTCCCTTCATCTGAAAAGGTCAGTCTTTCAGGTCGAGGTCAGCCCTGACAAAGACTTGGGAGACACTGCGGTGGTCAATCTCTGTACCGGCACATTCTGTGGCTCACACAGCAAGAACATTGGGCCTGGAAAAGATAAATGCAGGTGCTGTGACCTTGATCAGTTGTGATACCAGGTGCAACAACTGTGTCCTTGGTCTGCAGAATTTGATTCAGCAAGCATATTTTTCTCTCTGTTCTTTCTGCCCAGCCTCCCAGAAGCCCTTTACCTTGCCTGAGCAGCTCAGTTCAGTGTCAAGGTTGAGAGTGCACAAGCAAGAACTGGGCTGCCTGGGTTCAAATGCTTATTCCACCGACTGTTGGTTGAGTGAAAGTTACTTAATCTTTATGATCTTCGGTTTTATTGCTCAGTTGGTGTAGTCCTAATAGTGCCTGCCTCACAGAGATTGTGAATATGAGCCAAGAGAATGGATGAAAGTGACTGGCTCACCAATAAGTGGGAGCCCTTAATCACATTAATTTTTATATATGTTAGTTCCATGCCACTCTTTACTCTGCCAGGATCTCAGCTGCCTTTGCCTGTTTTTGTTCCCATCACGGACAGCATGCGGATCCACTTTGTGGAAAAGGAAGCGGCAAGCACTGTGCGCATTCCGATAGGACCTGGGATTGAGGGCCATGAAAGATACCCGGGGCCTGTTTATGTATCTGTGTTTCTATGTTTCCTGTCAAATGTCCATGACATAACTTACACATGCAGTACCAATGAAAACACTAAAGATTTGGGGGAGGGGAGGAGGTTACTAGAATACACATGCTTATTCGCAAGTTCTCAGGAAAAAATAAACATGGCAAGAAATAACCAGGAAAATTACTGAAAAAAATAGTATTAAGAGGGATACTCCCAGGAATTTGGAAGTATGATAGTCACGATTTGCAAAGCCCCAGAAAAGAAAACAACGGTGCTGGCACAGAGACATCTCTGAGGCATGGAGAGAATCAAGAAAGATTTAAAAATGACTCGAAAAAGATGTATGTTCTTGACGCAGAGGTCCTGGTTTTAGCCCGAAATGGAGGACTGACCCAGCCTGGAGTTGATTTGCTTGCGGCCAGGGGAGGGGCGCCGGAAGGAGAGGGAGAAAACGAGACCACCCCTGGGAAGATGAATAGGTAGGACCGCCCGGGGCCGATAGTGACCCCAGGCTCGGTCCTTCCATGCGTCTGACGCCAGAGGTGGAAAGAAGCGCAAGGTAACCTGCGAGACAAGACGTGGGCACGTTGGTGTAGGGGTGGGGGGTCGGGGGTGGGGAAGGGTCCGTCTCTGCTCAGTGCAGGGAACGCGGCCTTTGTGGCCCCTGAACAGTTCAGTTTGGGGAGGTGACAGCGCCCCAGGGGACGCGGGCAGGGACGTCCCCTGGCTCGTGGGCGAGGCCTTCGCGGCATCGGCAAGCAGCGGGAAACTGCCCCGGGAGACACCTTGGGAGGGCTTCCTGAAAGGCCGGGTGAGCCTTCCTGGCTGGAAGAGACTCTGACGGGAGGACCATTACCGTTGTTGGGCGGGGGCGGGGGTCTTCTGTCTGCGCGTGCACGCCAGACGCTGGTCGCACTCCGACAGATTCCCTGGGCTCTGGCGCAGGGAGCCGGTGGGTCGGGACCCTGGAGACCGGTTAGTGGAGAAAGACTGACGCCGCTTAACCAGCGCTATTAACTTAGTACGGAGGGACGAACCATGAGCGACTATGGACTGCGAGAAACAAACTGAGGTTCTAGAGGGGAGGGGGGTGGGGGGATGGGTTAGCCCGGTGATGGGTATTAAGGAGGGCACATATTGAATGGAACACTGGGTGTTATATGCAAACAATGAATCGTGGAACACTACATCAAAAAAACTAATGATGTAATGAATGGTGACTAACAAAATAAAGTTAAAAAAAAATTAGTATAGAGGAGTCCCAGTCACGGTGGAAGATAACGCGCGACTTCCGGCGGGCAGTCGGTGCAACCCCATCGCTTCCGGCCGTGGCCGCCCGCGCCTGCGCACTGGGGGCTGGCTGCCGGCGGGAGGAGCGTACCATCCGAAGGCAGGGGGTGGGTGAGGGTCGCTCCCGGAAGTAGCCCTTGCGCTTCCGGAACCCGCGCCCCCAGTCCCCGGGCTCCGGAGGCTCCCGCGGTGGCTAGCGGGGGAAACGCGGTGGCCGGCGGGGTGGTGGCTGGGCACTGCCGGCTGCCTCGGGGCTGTCCGCTGTGGCGGGAGTCGCACCTGGCTTCGCGGCTTCGCGTGCGTGCTCTCAGCGGGCCAAGGTAAGCCGCGGAGGGGGCGTTTCGGTGCCGCTTGACGGACCGGGACGCCGAGGCTCAGGGGTCGGGGCGCCCCGGCCTGTCCCGCCCCGCCCCTCGGACGGCCCGGCTGGGTCCCTTTCCAGGCTAGCCGCCCGCCGGTTCCCAGTGCCCCGCGCCTAAAACACGCCCAGTGAGGTGGCCTGTACTGGACAGGGGTTCGTGTCCAGCACCGCGCTCTGTGCCAAGGACTGCCCCGGAACACTCCTGTACGTGTTTTAGCTCACTTAACAAGCCCAGGGGGTGGGTGCTGTAATCCCTGTGGTGTAGATGAAAAAGCCGAGGCCGGCTAGTGCAGGACCAGAGCTGTTGGGTGGCAGCCAGGACTTCAGCCCACGTACACCGGCCGTGGACTTCATGCTCTCAGTCCGTTTTGGAAAGCAGCCTCACAGAAAAGAGCAAAGGGTCTCCTGGTGTGTACTTTAAAGCAGGTCTCATTTTGTCACTTTCGCATAATGTGAAATCCAGTGATGCACGATTATTTACATGTCAAGAGTTTGCACGGGAGCCAAACCCCAAAAATATATAGTAGTTTGCTCTACTCTTTTCCTTCCACATGTGCCTTTCCTCCCATTCTCCTCACCACCTTTCCTCTCCTCACAGGTGAGTGGGTGGGGGGATGAGAAGCCCAGGACTTGAGGGCCCAGCAAGCGCTTGGCGATCTCCTGGGGTCTGGGATGGATAGACAGTGCAGGAGCTGAGACAGGAGGGGGACTGGGCAGTGGAAACTCAGGGAAAGGTGTGGCATAGTTACGGGATGCCCTGGGTGGGCAGAGCTCTGCACAAGCCCCTGGGGTGAGGCAGGCACGAGAGCACTAGAGAAGTGGCTCCTTTCCTTCTGGGCGCGCACATGGGAAAAGGGCTGCTAAGAGTGGTTGGAAGGAAGCCCCTGATCCATGCAGCCGGCACACATGTAAGTGCTGAGGCACCTCCCATCTCGGGCTAAGCCAGCAGGCTGCTCCCTCTGGAGATGCATACCTTCCCCTTGGAAATCTGTAGGCTCCGGGCATGAACTGCCGCACTTCTTCCCCCACCCGCACTCAGGGGCTTGCCTGGCACCACAGCCTGCCTGCCTTTTTTGCTCTCAGAAAAAATAGATTCTTTCTCGTTTCCAGAGATAAACCCGCTCACCGCCTTTGCCCTGCATCCCTGACCCTGTATCTGTCACATGTCCTTGTAAAGGCTTGTTCCAGAAGAACCTCAAGTTGATATATTCGAAAGTGAACTGCGTTAGTAAATGGGATCACGAGGGAGTCCTTCTCTATCCCCTGGTTCTCCTCTGCGTCTGAACTCAAGCGTAGTCTGCCTCCAAATTAGCTCTCCAAACTGTCCCCCAGCGGCTCTCCTGACTGCCGCCTGCGGGGTACCCCAGGGGTCTCCATCTTGTAGCTGTCCTCAGATGTGCGTATGTCATCTATGGCGAGAAACATCACCAGTAGCTTCTTACTAATAATCAAAGTATTGGAGTCTTGGAATGATTCCCTTTTCAAATTTTACATTTTAGATTCACGTAGAGGCTCTCCATGGCATCAGCCTCGTAGTCATCATCCCGCTGTGCTTCAGTGGAAGGGAGAGCCGTGGTATGACTGTCGCTTCCAGTGATCACACAAGACCCCAGATCTACCCAGGGAGCCCGTTAGGAGTTGAGGATCCCGAAGCATAGCCTAAGGTAAGTGATTCTGTCATAAGACAGAATCTAAAGTCAAATGTCATAAGTTCATTTTATCCTTAGGTCAGCCTGAGGCCTGGCCTCGGCACACATACCCCTTGCCTCGCTCTGGCGCCATGGACCCACTTCCAAGTTGTCTTCTTGTCCTGAGCCCTGAGCACCAGCCGGGCGCTTCCTCTCCTGTATTTGTGTCTTTAGGGCACAGTGCTGGCTGATGGTAGGTATCTGATGAATTCTTGTTACATAGTCGAGTGGGTGGAGAGTATCTATAGAAAACAGATGTGCGGATGGGACAAGGCTAATTGGAGAACAGAACGGGATTGGTATGGCCCCGGCTGCAGTCCTAACACACAGGTTTTTCCCTTTCCTTGGCCGTCACCAGTGAGGCAGGTCTGGCACGGGCCTGGTTTCAGTAGCCTGCTCTGAGTTCTCAGTGGGGATGATGCCTACAAACTGCTTCTGGAGGCCCGCAGCCAGCTCTGCTCTTCCACTCTGCCACTGATCATCACGCTCCCACTCTGGATTTCCAGTTCTTCAATCATAAAATCAGAGCTGAGGTAAGCCCGCTCCAGTTCTGACATCTCAGGGCACTTCTGGGACCAGGACGGTGTCTCCCATCTCATCGGAGACCTCGTCCAGCCCATCCACAGTGCCCCGTGGAGGTCAGACGTTTGGTGTGGTGGCTGAGTTCCTGGGCAGTGGGCCCAGGGTGGTGCTCTGGTCCTTCTGAGATGGGGGCTCAGCACGAGCATCACGTTGCCCACCCTCCATGGGCAGAATCTTCCTGGAGCTGCCTCAGTGGGCTTGTCACCTGTAAAGGCGGTCCATCCCTGCCATCGCTGGTGATTCTTCTTAATGTTTAACATCACTCAGTGTCAGAATGTACTGGTTTTAAATCTCATTGAGCCTGTATGTCATTCTGATGTGAGAAGACAAAGCCCATTTGCTTATCGGTGTGTGTGGTGGGGCTGGTAGGTCACCTTCCTATGACTCTCCCTTTGTCCAGAGAAACGCATTCTAGTGCTGGGCTTTTCCTTTCCTTTCCTTCCCTTTCCGCATACTTTTTTTCTGACTTCTTCGTGTCTTTTTTTGTTGTGCCTGAATCTGAATGTGACCTAATCTCTAGGAGAACGAGCAAGGGAAGGGAGTTCAGGATTGTGCCTCGGCTTGGGGTCGGAGCATCTGGGCGAACAGCTTTCCCGCTGACGAGATTGCGGTGACCGTAGGAAGAGCAGGCGGAAGAGGGGAAGCTGAAGAGAGGTCTCTGAGCCAGACAGAGGCCCATGTGTCAGTGTGTGAACACAGCCCCGGTTGGAGAGGGTGTGAGAATGAGATACGGGGCTTGGGCAGGAACCATGGGCAACAGCAGGAAGGAACAGGCGGGAGAAAGAGGGACCAGACCAGAGACTGCAAAGGAGTTGCAGGTGAGAGGAAAACCAAGAACGTGGGGTGCCCCAGGGCCACAGGAAGGTGGCGTTCCAAATGGAGGATGTGGGCCGGCAGCCCAGCGCTTGCAGAGACGTCCATTGGAGGAGGTGCCAAGGGGGACGCTGGTGACCTTGGCAAAAGCAGTGTCAGGGAGTGGCGGGGGCCAGACTCAGAGGAGCAGGCTTCGAGGGGAGCGGGAGGTGAGGAATTGTAAGCAGCCCTTGGGAGTCTCTCTGGGACAGGGAGAGGGAGTGGCAGGACACCAGGGGGCACGAGTCTCTGGCATTAGGGGCTGTCCTGTTCTGTGCGCCTGCCCTGTGTTTCCGAGTGCAGGCTGACTTCGAGAAAAAACTTCAAAAGATCTAGCGAGGCCACTGTGGCATCGCTGCCTAGTACCTAGTATCATGACCTATTTCTGGTGCCCTGCTGGGTGACAGGTACAGCCCAGGTGTGCAGGCTGCAGAGACCCAGGCTCCACTCCCTCCTGGCCTGAGCTTACAGCACCCGGCACCTGCACCTCTTCCAGGGAAACCTGCCTGACATCTTGGCGAGGTCGGTCCCCTCCTGGGGTCTCCCAACTGCAAGTGTCGCTCCTTCACACCTGTGCGGCGGCTCTAGCTTTCCATGATGTGAGCACGAGTCTTTTATTCATGTCTGTCTCGCCGGGCAGCCTGGAAGCCATGGTCACACGGGGGCTTTGCCTATCTTCTGGTGGATCCGCAACAAAGGAAACTTGCCACGTGCCTGCTAGATTCTCAGTAAACATGGAAAGGAAAGAGAGAAATCTCCCCAGTTAGCTTGGCACAGAGGGATGTTGAGCCCGCTAAGGTACAGAGGGCTGTGGGGATTCCTGTTGAGGGCCGCTCCATCCAGTCTGCAGGAGTGAATGCCAGCCCTCACCAAGGAGGTTGTGGTCTTGAGAGTTTTGTCCTGGGGCTGATTTCCTAGGATCTCACTATGCCCGCATCTTCTGCTCGCTCCTCTCCCCTCCCCTCCAGCCTTGCCTTCCCCCTCATGGTCCCCAAAGTTGAGTAGGGCAGCTGAGAGCCATTCTTTTCATCTTGCTTTGCAGCCTGGGTCCATCTTCTCATTTCCCCCAAGTTCCCAAGCATGTTGGAAGTAGAAACACTCAGGAAGCCCCCCAAGAGACATACACCTTCAGGGTCAGTGGCCCTGGAGCCGCCTGTGTGTGCTGACTCCTCCGTGACCAGACCCAGGAGCCCGGCTGCTCCCCTGGCTACTCCTAGCTCCAAGTTTCACACCAGAGCTACCAATACCTCTCACGGACTTGGCTGGGGTGCTGGGGGGCGCCTGCTGGAGACTGAGGTTAAACTAGAGTTTGTAGACATAGAAGAGAGGGCTGTCAGTGGTCACAGGAAAATCAGATCCTCTGTATCCCCAAAGGGGAGTGAGAGGGATCTGCCCCTACCGAGGAAGAGACCTTACCCCCTCCCCAGTTCCTCGTCGGTCCCTTCACCTGGCCAAGTTTTCCTGGAGGAGCAGGAAGAAGGCACCCTGGACCTTCCTGTCTACAGCAAGAAGAGAAAAGCCTGCTCCCTGGGGAGCCCTGATCTTCACCCGGCTGCCTCCCATACAAAGTGCCTGGCCAGCCCTGGGCAGAATAAGCCAAAGGGAGACTCTGGCCGCTGTAGCCTCAAATCTGTGCTTGGGCCAGAGCCCCCTGGGCAGCCCGAGAAGAAGGTGTCCAAACAGAAGGCACGTGGACAGAGAGAGGGAGAGCCGACACTGAAGAAGTCGAGAGACCCAGCGCTCAGCTCTGGCCAGTCCCCCTCGACCCCAGCACCGGTCCAGGCGGCCAGTCCAGACAGGTCCAAGGTGGGCCAGCCCAGTGAGAGCGAGAAGGTAAAGCAGGCTGACATCCTCATAGCCCATCTGGCCAGGGAGGTGCGGCGCCTCAAGAAGTGGAAGAAGAGGCATTTGCTTGCTGCTGTCGGGGAGACATCATCCCTGGTGAGCCTCCAGAAGCCGCCCTGCCTGAAGAAGCTGGTCCGAACTCTGAAGGCAGAGACCAAGGGCTGGGCCTTCCCCAGGCATTGCCCCGGCGCTCTGGACGCCGTGGGTCCGAAGCCCGCATCCGATATCAGACAGCTCTTTACCACTGACTGCAAGAACGTCTGCCATGTCACTTGCACTCTGTGTCATGCCAGTGTCAGGCACGGCAAATTGAAGGGGCATTTCCAGGCCTCAGGCCTGGTCCACCACTTGGTGAGTAAGCACGGGCTGGAGAGAGAGAGAAGGCCGACTGCAGCCCGCCCAGGGGAGAAGAGGGGAGGGACCGGGGACAAAAAGCACAAGGGCCTGCCCGCCAGCGCTGCTAGCCTTGCCCCCAAGGGGTTCCGCTCGCCAGGATGCTGCCCCAGTGCCTCCCCCGAGCAGCTGTTCCCGGCTCCACCACTCTTGCCCGCTTCCACCAAAGATGAACCTGCCGCGCTCCCGCTGGCGGTCACGGAGGGCCAAGGTGGCGCCGCCGCCCCCTGCCCACCCCGAGCGCAGGCCTGGAACCACGGCATCGCGGAGTTGCTCTGTGGCCTGGCGTTGCCGCTCTCCTTTGTTTCGTCCCTGCCTTTCAGGAGGTTTATGGCCCAGGCCGACCCTTGCTACCGCGTGCCACCTCCGGCCTTCTTCTCCGATAAAGCTTTGCCTCTGCTCTGTGAAGCGGTCGGGGAGCAGGTGTGTCAGGAGATGCGGTGGGCCGAGGGCAGCTGTGTCCACCTCACCGTGTCCACTGCTGCCCAGGACGCAGATGTGGACTATGTGGCCGTCACGGCCCACTGGGCAGCGATACGGCCGGGCGGTCGGCTGGCGGCGGCGGAGAGCCCGAGAAAGCACGCCGTGCTCTGGGTTCGAGGCCTGCCCCAGGAGAGCACTGCAGAGGAGAGGCAGCGGGAGCTGCGGCAGCAGGTCAGCCTGTGGCTCAGCCGAAGCTCCCTGCGACCAGGCTTCCTGGTATCGGGCAGCTGCCTCAGCCTGGAGCAGGCAGTGAGGACGGAGGGCTACACCCACCTCCCCTGCTTTGCCCACTGCCTCGACTCCCTGGTGACAAACTTCCTGTGTCACCATCAGAGCGTCCAGGTCATCCTGGGTACGGTCAGGGCCATCTGCAGCCATTTCCAAGGCTCTGCAGGGGCCCGGCGGCTCCTGACCCAGCTGCAGCGGCAGTGCGGCCTCCCGGCCCACCAGCCTTTTTGGGAGCTCTCAGACCACTGGGGGTCCGCCTACCGCTTGATGGAGTGGCTGGTGGTGCAGCAGCGGCCGCTGCGGGAGTACGAAGAGAAGCACCAGCTGGGCAAGGCCGGCGCGGCCCTGTCGGCGGTGTTCTGGAGCCTGACGGACAGTCTGGTCACGCTCCTGCAGCCCTTCCAGATGGTGGTCCGGGAGGCGAGCGCCGCGCAGGCGTCCTTGAGCCAGGTGCTGCCGCAGCTCCGCTACCTGCATATCTTCCTGGAGCAGGTGCACCGGCACTTTGAGGAGCAGGGTGGTGCGGAGGTGGGTGCCGCCGTCCGGCTGGCCAAGGGCTTGGCCCTGCAGCTCGCCACAGACTGCCAGCTCAACGAGCTCTTCCACCGCAAGGAGTTCGTGCTGGCAACGCTGCTTGACCCCCGCTTCAAGGGCAAGATCGAGGCCATCCTGCCCACGGGGGCCGACATTGACCACTGGAAGCAAGTTCTCGTGTACAAGGTGAAGGAGATCATGGTGTCTGAATACTCCTTGCCTCCCTCCCCCTCCCCGCACAGCCCGAAGAGCATGCATGCAGGCGCCGGGAGCCTTGGGGCCGAGGGGAAGGGCCAGAAAGAGCCCGCACACAGAAATGGCTCTGGGTCTCTGCTGCTCGGCCAGAGGGAGAGGAGCTTGCTGGAGCAGCTGGAAAGTGTGGGGCTGCTGGCGTCCGAGAGAAGCGGGGCCTCCCTGTCCACTGAGAGCCACCTGGCCAGCATCATCGTCAAGAAGTACCTGCGTGAGAATGAGACAGTCGGTGCCCAGGAGGACCCGCTGGTTTACTGGGAGAAGAGGCAGGAGGTCTGGCCAGCTCTGGCAAGACTGGCCACTGTCTATCTGTCCTGTCCCCCGACAGGGGCCTTCTCTGGACGTGTCTGTGCCTCCCTGGACAGCCCTGCCTTTGTGCAGCCCAGCGCCCCTCTCCCAGTGGAGGCCGTTGAGCGTCTCCTCTTCTTGAAGACCAACCTGGAGAATTTCCCCAACTACACTGCCCCTCCCCTCCTCTTCCCCTGTGGAGACCTGGCCGAGGGGGAGCAGACCAGCGAGGCGGACCTCCCTCTGACTCCCTGAAAGTCTGCCTGTGGGAACTCTGCCCGGGCTCAGAGGGGAGAGCAGAATGTGCACTCTAGGGCGTTAGACAGGGACGGCCGGAGTCCTAAAACCGTTTGGAAGGAATTAGGACAGTTTCTCAATTCTTGACAGGTTGCCTTTTCCCCCCAGGGAGATGTTGTTTTTCCATCCACCCATTGCTTCATTTATTTCTAGCAGTTTGTGCATAGGAAAGGATAACTGTCCAGAAGTGACTGGAAGTTGTACTACACACTTCTCTAAGCTGCAGCGCCCTTTCGCAGTGTTGGTGGGTAGTAAGGGCCCGTGCAACTTGTCCGTGTACGTCTCACGCCCTTAAGAGCTCTGCTTTCTCAAAAAGTGACCAGGGACAAGAAGAGGCGTGGGTGTTGGCAGGTGGGAAATCTGCTCAGCCAGCTAGGGCCTGGTAAGCTATGGAAGCTTTTGCCCCAGTTGCTTTCACTGTAGAAGAAAGAAGCGCTGAGGTAGAGTAGCCGTGTTAAGAGGGAAGTGTGTGCACACACGCACACGCCAGTCTTCTTGGGGTCGGTACTTTCTTATGGATTCCAGAGTGGCCAGAGCACCCCAGTTGATGGGACTGCCCAGCCGGTGAGGAGGTGTGAGTTACGGACCGCCGATGGACCCAGTCCTCCGAACGGCCTTCTTACCCGTGGTTTGTTTCCAGACTGCTGGAGACCCTGGGGTTCCTTCCTTTCTACAGTGGAAGCAGTCTCCGAAAGCACTTCATGGCTATCCAAGCTCTAGGTAGCTACATGTATATCCCACCTGCAACGCCCACACCTCCCCTTCTCCCTGGTCACTTGCAAAGTGCAAATCCCCTCCCTGGAAGCACGAAAGGATGTGTATCAGGCCCACTGGTGCCAGACTGCCCAGAGTGCCTTCAGGGCAGGATCCAGAGCTGAGCGCGCAAGCCCCAGGAGCTGGTGGGATCGGGGGAGGAAAGAAGGAAAGGGAGAGCCCGGAGGATCGGCGGCAGGCCTGTCACCCCGCGTACGACGCACACCCGGCTCTCCTGAGGTGCTTGGGTGCCTGAAGGGTGGCTCTGAGAGGGAAGGCTGGTAGGCGGAGGTGGGGCAAGGCACTCGAGGTCTAACTTGGGCTTGGGCCCTGGCTGTGGGGGTGAGCCTGGGACGCTTGTCCCCTGGCCCCCCTTGGAAGGGTTGGCAGTCATGTGTTGCTATGAGTAATTCACTGTAGGACATCTGGAAGTTACTGATGATGAAAGGAAGCAGGAAAAATTAACTATAATCCTTGCACTCAGATAGCCTTGTTAATACTTGGACATACTTCGTTTTTTTAACCTTGGGATCATATTCTCTGTCCTGTTGAGTATGTTGTATTTTCATAATTATCTCCTTTCTTAAATAAAGGTTTGTAAAGATCATATTTAATGGTCGGAGTGGCATGATTTAAAGTCTGGCCTCCAGATTGCTTAGGTCACATCTCCCTGCCCACCCCCCCCCCCCCGCCCCACCCCAAGCTGTTCTAGGCTCCCCTGGGACTGGAGGGGAGGCTTGTCTGGGGGAGGGGCCTGGATGATGGCTGCACGTCTGACGTCCCTAACTCCAAATCAAGTGCTGTTGGGTGGTAAGGTCAGAGCGTGGCCCTGGGCCTCTCCCTGCTGCTCTCAGCTATGCGGCGTCCTGTACCTCCCTCCCAGATTAATGACTCAGTACGTGGGGTGGGAGACAGGAATGTGAGGTGCCCTAAAGTCTCCGTGGGGGGGGGGTCATGTTGCCCTGCACTGCGGTCCCCTGAGCTGTCCCTGCTGTGTGGTGTCACTGAGCTGGCTTTGCAGTGTTGGCAGGCGAGAAGGGCTAGGCAGCAGGGGCAGGAGCATGTGGGAGTCGGGGAGTGGAAGAGGGTGACAGAGAAGCTTGCTGGTCCCAAGCAGTAGCGCTTGGGGTGGGGGTGGGGGATGCAGTTTTGTCCCTCAGGGGACATTTGTCAATGTTTGGAGACATTTGTCACGGCTTGTTGGTGGGATTGCTCCTGTCCTCTCGTGGGTGGCAAACAGGGATGCTGCCGAACATCCTCCAAGGCACAGGATAACGTACCTGCTTTGAGTGGTGGTAGTATGGAGGTAAAGAGCCCAGATCTGCACTGTGAATGGGGGCGGGAGGGACGGGCCTGAGGAAGGGTCTCCAGGCTCCCTGCAGCAGGAGGTGACCGCACTTGAGGCTGCTCTGCGTTGACCACCTCTCCCCGGGACAGAGCTCTGGCCTGCCCTGGCCGGCTCGTGGGCGTTCTTTTCCGGCCCGCTCCCTAGGTAGGTAACTGAGACTCGGCAAAGGCAGTTCTGAACAAGGAAAGACAGGCGTCCCGCAGGAAAGCCGAGCAGTGGCTGTGCCTTCGTCACAGTCTCATCCACGTAACCAAGCCCTGTTGGCAGACACACGTGGGCCCGGGAGTTTCTGTGCGCTCCTTTCCACGGCAGGGCCAGGATAGGAGGACTCTGGTTCTTTAGAGAGGAACGCTGAAGCAGCTGGGTGTGGAGGAGCCATTCCATCCTGCGGGGCCTGCTCTGTGCTGCCAGCCTCTGTGGGAGCTGGGTTTGCACGGCTCGGGGCGGGGAGGGGTGGGGCTCAGTCGTGCCCACATCTGCCTGGTTGAGGTGTGCAGATGTCAGGTAAGGTGGGACCGGGAGCAGAGCAGAGGTCCATCGGCTGGAGAACCCGTGTTTTACCTTGGTGACTGTGCATTGTTGTCACTGGCGAGGGCCTGGGGCCCAGGGTGGGAGGCACAGAGCCGTGGGCCGGAGGGCTGTGGTCACCTGCCAGGCAGGGCTTTGGGGGCACGGAAGTCCTGATTTCCAGTGAATGTGCTCTTGGCTCCTCTGTTTCCTCTTCTGCAAAAGTGTTCCTCCCAGCTTTAATGTGGGGGCACGTAGTGTCCCTCCCCCCGTTCTGGTCCCCTTGTCCTTTCCTGCCACAGCAGCCACCTCCATCCATACGGTCCCTGGGGTCACTGAGCCCGTTCGTTCCTCGGGGCATCACTCCCTGACCATCATGCTTGGGCTGTGGGCTTGCCTCCACCTGACCCTGCTCTACCCAGCAGCCTCCTCAGTCCAGTGGGCATTTTCACACAGTGTCCCTTGCTGTGTCGTTACCCGCCTCCCTCTGGCTGCTTGTCAGTGCCCTCCATTCAGCCTCATAAACCTGGTGTTCTCTCGACGGCGGCCCATGACTGCTCCTTTTCACTAGACGCCAGGGCCTCCTGACCACTTTCACCCCCAAAATAGTGTGTGGCTAGGGAGGCTCTGCATCATCCTGGAGAGAGGCCTGCAAATACCTAAAGAGGGCTGTGTCCCCCGGAAAGGCTGGCCCAGGGAGCTGCACATTCCCACTGGGCACCTCTGCAGGTAATGCTTGGATCCCTTCAGCCTAGAGCTCCAGCTGCCTCCTAGGCCCGACGCACACAGGTGACTGGACAGCTTCTTGCCTCCCCGCCTGTCCTGTGTGCCCACATGCATCCAGTAACGGGCTAGATCCTTGGAAGTTGTTCTAGACTCCGGAGAGCGCTCCTTTCCAGCGCTCACTACCTTCGGCGAAGGCCTTGTCTCCCTGGTGTTTATGGCAGCCTTCTAGTACCTGGTGCCCTTGCACCCCTCCCCGCCATGGGCAGCAGTTTTAACCCCCTCTCGCTGCTTACAGGCCCTAGCAGGTCCCGTTCGAATAGTGACCTGGACTTCTTAGTGGATGCCTCGAATGAATCGCTTTTGGAAAGAAATGAAGTAGAAATGAAGGAGTGTTGCAGAATAGAGGGGAGCTAGGTTAAGATGAGGGGACCCCCTGCTCAGAGATGGGGGGAGGAGCTCTGGGGCCCGGTGAGGGAAATCTCCCTCGGAGAGGGAAATAAAAAGTGGTGTGGATTATGTAAACACAGACTTGGGACTCCTTGTTACCCTGGAGCCCAGGCTTTATAAATAGCAGGAGTGAATAATCCTATGCTTCTTTGCAGGCGTCACCCTGCCTGGCCCAGGCCTGGCGCAGGCCTGGCCCGAGGCTGCAGGGTTGGGAGGCTGCCACTTGGAGCAGAGATCCCTTCTTGTTTTCCTCTCTGCTGAAACCTTGACCCCTCTGTGGGCGGCATTGCTGCTATCCTTCCCCCAGACCTCCTCCCTCGCGCTCGCACCTGGCCTCATGCCGCCCCACAGCCACTGGCGCCTGGAAAGGCCCTCCCTCCCCTGCCTTTCTGGAACCCAGGTGCTAGCCAGGTCCTTCCCTCCGGCATGGCTTCTTTGCCTGGCCTTCTGCCCCGCTCACCTTCTCTGGCCAACCCTCGCCCGTGCTGCCTGGCAGACAGGGATTGATGCCCTTATGTCGGCACCAGAATAAAGAGCTAGTGTGCAGCAGGCGCTGGGGCTGAGGGCAGGCGGTTGCGGCCTCGGGACTGCCCGTGCTGCCACCTCCTCTGGGGGCCTTCGTTCCTTCCCTTGACCTCAGTCTCCCCATCTTGGGCGGAGAGCTGAGCCTCCAGGCCCCACGACCACAAGCAGAGGTTACAAGTTGGCCCACGCAATCTGGAAACCATTTTGAATTCATTGCTCATGTTAAAAGAAAGCACTGAGCCGAGGACATTTTTGAGAGAACGAAGTGAGGCCCAGCATGCTGTCTTCTGTGTCTGCTTGTGGAAGGAAACAGAAGAGGTGGTTCATGGTGGTGACCTGTTAGTTACTCAGGAATTAATTGAAATGGTTAAAAAGAAACACCTCAGAATTAATGAGAGATCATGAGCGGGTGCCAAAAAAGGAAAATGAAGAGATTTTGCCTCCGGGTGCTGATACGGAAAATGGGAAGGATCAGTCCCATGGCACCCGAATTCCATTCAGTACAGCGTAACTGCTGGAGCCTGTCAGGGGTTCCTTTAGGTGGGGGCCGGGGCCTGGTCCCCCTCCCTCAGGAGGGCTCTGTGTCCTCAGGTCTGGCCGGGCTGGCCCGGTGGGAGAGGCTGGGAGACACCTCGTGCTGTCATCTGCTGCGGGCTCAGGCGGGGCTCAGGAGAGGCCCGCTTACTGGGTGATTTTCTCTCCGTAGGAGCCCACTGGCCCGCGAGCAGGGGTGTCGGAAACGGGCCTCCGGCGCCGGCCCAGGCAGAGGGGATGGTGCCTTTTTCGGGGCGAGCCGTCAGCCGACCCCCAGTGGTGCCCGCATCCCCGAGCCAGAACCGCCAGGGCCCCGGCCTCCCGGACGGACTTCATCCGATGGAGCCCCAGGGTGAGAAGCCGGCAGAGGCAGACGGGGTGCGTGTCACGCCCCAGTTGCTCAAGTCGCGCTCGGGTGAGTTTGCCCTGGAGTCCATCCTGCTGCTGAAGCTCCGGGGCCTGGGGCTGGTGGACCTGGGCTGCCTGGGGGAGTGCCTGGGGCTCGAGTGGCTGGACCTGTCGGGCAACGCGCTCACCCAGCTGGGCCCGCTGGCCTGCTTGCGCCAGCTGGCGGTGCTCAACGTGGCCGACAACCGGCTCACGGGGCTGGAGCCGCTAGGCGCCTGCGAGAGCCTGCAGAGCCTCAACGCCGCGGGCAACCTGCTGGCCACCCCTGGCCAGCTGCAGTGTCTGGCCGGCCTGCCCGGCCTCGAGTACCTGCGGCTCCGGGACCCCTTGGCCCGGCTCAGCAACCCACTGTGCGCCAGCCCCTCCTACTGGGCAGCCGTCCGAGAGCTGCTCCCCGGCCTGAAGGTCATCGACGGTGAGCGCGTGAGCGGGCGGGGCAGTGAGTTCTACCAGCTGTGCCGCGACCTGGACAGCTCCCTGCGCCCCGGCTCCAGCCCCGGCCCCGGCGCCACGGAGGCCCAGCCCTGGGTAGAGCCGGGCTACTGGGAGTCGTGGCCCACCCGGAGCAGCTCCATCCTGGAGGAGGCCTGCCGGCAGTTCGAGCACGCCCTGCAGGAGTGCCACGACCTGGACCGCCAGGCCAACGACAGCCTGGCCCAGGCTGAGCGAGCACTCAGCCCTGCCGGCACCACCTCGTCCTTTGTGTTTTGAGTATGCCCGTGGCCTGTGACAGCCGGGCACACTGTGGCCTGGCTGCCCGCATCTGCTGCCGGGCTTTGGTGCGTGTCTTCGGTTTCATCATGCTGGCCACGGGGCCTGCAGACCCGGCTTTGTTTTCTCCGTGTTGCTAAGAGCAGTGCGCCCCCCCTTACCCCCGCCGCTCCTTCGGGAAAATTCCACATCTCCCTGCACGTGGTTCAAGGACATGCCTCCCCAGTGGCCTCTAGCAGGGGTAAAGGCCCTGCTCAAGCAGCAGGCAGAGCGTGAGGCCGGCCCGCCACCTCCGCTGTGAGCCTGGGAGGGAGGCCCTGTGTGCAGCCAAGTCCACAGCCGCTGCCCTGCCCGCCCCGCCCCCCCCCCCCCCCAGCCGCCCCAGCCGCTGGGTCCAAGGCTCAGGGGGAAGAGAGTTGCTTCTTCCTAAGGCTAGAGGTGAGAAAGGCAGGGATGGGGTGGGCGCTGGCCCAGCGGTCCTGGGAGAAGAGGGGGTGGAGCCCGGAAGCTGGTGTTCGCCCACCTTCCAAAGTTGCCTGTCCCAGTAACCCTCTGCTCTGGTGGCCTCGTCCTGTGTCACCCTGGAGCCCTCGCTGCCCATTCTCACGCATGCTGATCCCTATTAAATCTTTCTGTTCTAATAAGCATCATTGCCTATCATTTTCCGTGGGTGAGCTTTGTTTTCCCAAGCATGAGCGCCTGAAGGCAAGACGAGGTCTCTGCGGTGCCTGGTCTCCTGCTTCCTGGGCGGTGGGCAGGAAGCCTCCCGCGCCTCCTGCCAGACTGCACTCCTGCAGCGGGGCTGAGGAGAGGGGGGCACGCAAGAGGGGGAGAGAGCGAGTCTGGGAGAGCGGTTTATTAGCTCGGGGATAATGGGATTGTCCTCCCTGGGCTCAGGGACGGCAGGTCGGTCTGTCACTGGTTACCTCCTGCAGCTGTCCGGGAAGCGGGACAAAATTCTGGAGGAAAGGAAAAAGAAACCTAAGATTTGGGTGTGAGGGAGGCTGTTTGGGTCGGTCCGGACTCTTTTCCCAGGCTCTGAATCCTTCCCCCACCGCCGCCCTCAGCCCCACACTGGCCCAGCTTCCCTCCCCAAACGCGCCAGCTCCGTCCCCCGCCCCTGGGTCCCCCGCCCCTGGCCGGGGTGCCTACCATCAGGCCTCAGCTGGGGGGCAGGGCCTTGAAGAAGGCAAACTGTCCTGGGAAGTAGTAGCTGTGGGGGTCCTCGCCGGCACGCGCCACCCTGTCACACTGAGTCTCCTCCTGCTCCTCAGCCTCCTGCCAGAGCCAGCGGCTGCTCAGGCCCAGGGGCCAGCAGGGCCCGGGGAGGGGGTCCCCCGGGAGGGTGTCCCCGGGGAGGGTGCCTGCATTCTCTTTGGCACGCACCTCCGCACCCCTTAGGGAACAGCGGGGCCGGGCCCAGAACCCGTCCTCACCCCTCCTCGGCCCTCCCAGCTTCCTTGCCGCTCCTCACCCCTCCTCACCCCTCCTCACCCCTCCTCACCCCTCCTCACCCCTCCTCACCCCTCCTCACCCCTCACCTCCTCCTCTTTCCTCCCCTCTTTTCTCATACCCCCTTGCCCCTCCTCAGCCTCTGCACACCTCAGTCCATGCTCCACCTCTGACCTCTCCTCCAGGCCCAGCTTCTCCACCTTCCCAGCCTCTCCCCCAGCCTCCCCGCCTCCTCCTGTGCCCGCTCTTACCCGGTGAGCCTGTGTGTGTATGGGGCAGTGGACCATCCGGCCGAGGACCTTATCTGCAGCGTTCAGTTTGATGCAGGCCAGGCATTTCCGCTTCCTCTGGGGAGGGGAGCACGGGGCCCGGGGGAGGAGAGAGGTCAGGGCAGGCATGCGGCCCCAGCAGGGTGGAAGCTGGGGGCTGCCTGCAATGGGGACCGGCTCCCCTGGCAGGCCCTAGAGCAGAGAGGCGAGGGGTCGTGTGGGCCAACTGGCTTCTGGCGCAGCCCACCCGGGGACTGGGACGCTTCAGACGTCAGCCCGTCCTGCAGTTCTCAAACTATAGAACGAGTGTGTAGGCAGGACTCCTTCCCCAGATGGGTTCTCCCCACCTGACTTTCACCTCGAGTCACTCTGCTGGTCTGTTATATTTATTTGCATGTCCTTAAAAGATATGGTATGAACACAAGGGTCCTGACATAAAAGTCTGAAAAATCACTGCTATGATCCAGTCCCTCCCTTAGCAGATGGAGGGAACAGGCCTTCAAAGAACCTATTGAGTCACAGGTTGGTGCTTGGAACAGCTGGGACTGGGGGCTCCCCCACAGCCGCGGTTATGCCCCCAAGGGGGCCGATTACAGTCAAGCCCTGTTATGAGTCAGCCCAGGCTGGGCCATCTGTACTCGAAGACTCACAGAAAGGGGGCAATTCACCAGGCCTGGGGCGGGAGCCAGCCAAACCCCATGCCGTGGGCTTCCTCCACCACTGACTTGAAGCCTGGGAGAGGGGTCCGGGTGGGAAGACGACTCTCTCTGAAGAACATACGTCCTCAGAGTAGCCCAGCGCTCCCCGCTGTCGCCTGTCCCAGCCCTGGCTGCCCACAGCATCACAAGCCCAGGCTCAGACTGAGCCAGGTCCGCTTCCAGAGAGGCTGCTCCACAGTGGGACCGGTGGCCCAACCTCGGGGCTTCTTGCTGGCTCTTTTCCTGAACCCCAACTACATACCCTCGCACTGAGCAAATAAATGCCCCATCTCTTTCTCTCTCTCTCTCTCTCTCTCACACACACACACACACACACACAGGCCTTCACTCACCCCGTTGGGCTTGATTTTGCACTCCGCTTTTTTCCAGTCCTTCTTCCGGCAGCTCGTCTGCTGGAGCTTAAATTCCAGCCTCACAAAGGTCCCTGCAGGGAAGGGCTGCACACGGACAGCGAAAGGCCAGCAGCCAGCTGAGTGGGCAGAGCAATTCCTGGATGTGACCTGTCCCTCCTCCCCACCCCCCCACCCATGAAACAGCACATCTGAAAAGGGGGCTGCGGTGTTGGCCTCTCCCTGGAGAACTGGGTGCTCTTCGAGCCCAAGCGCTATTGCACCTGCTTCCTGGGAATGTGCTTGTGGCCCTAACGCCCTTCCTTCCCCAGGCGACGCCGCTAACCGTTTCCGTGGCATTGTCCATGCTGGTCTTCTTGAAGGCCCACTGAACGGGCGGGTGCTTGTGAAATTCTTCCAGGGCCACCTGCAGGCCCCGCTGCTGCGCCACCGTGAGCTCGGCTCTGCCCAAGCCCACCGCGCCCAGCCACAGGGCCAGAGACATCAGCAGCTGCCACATGGCGTCACCTCGGTCACCCGGGCCCTGCCGAGAGTGTTCAGGCCTCAGCTCTTCATGCCAGCCAGTGGAGCCACCAACTCCCTGGCCCTGCAGCTGGGGGGGCGGGTGCCTGACAGAGCTCTGGGCTGAGGTTGGAGGGACAGGAAGTGGCCCTGCAGTCGGAGACCCCCCTGGCATTCCCCTGGTCCTTGCATTCCTCCCTACCCTGCCCCCCACTGCTCCCTGGGCCCAGCTCAGCCCATGTTCGGCCTTGTCCCGGGTAGGTGCTGAGTTGGCTGTTGTCCTCAGGCCAACAGCCCGGGAAGCCCTCCTGTTGCCCACGCTCACCCTTCCCCCTCACCCTTTTCTGGCCCGTTCTTTCTCTCCCACTGCGTCTCTGATCCCCTTTCCTGCCCTCTGCCCTCAGAGCCCCCCTCGGCTTCCCCCACCTCAGCCTCTCCAGGTCTGCTTCTCCCCCAGCACTCTGAGCCTGCGGGCTCCCTCCGGGCCCTGGGAACCCCCTTCGTCCCCCAAGGCGAACTCAAGGGGGAGGGGCAGGATAGAGAATGGAGGCCAGCTGGAGGCCGAATATTTTTGGGAGGACGTAAACACATGGGAGGGGCCCAGAGCGGGGTGGGAACCGGGAGGATGCTTAACCCTCCCTGTGCTGGGGCTGCTCCTGATCACTGGCCCTACCCCTGACCCCAGACACCGGCGTCTCACCTCAGCCCCACACGGCCTTCTTCTTAGGCAGCTCCTCCCTCCCTTAACTTCTTTTCTGGGGCCTTCCCCACCACCCCTCTCCCAGCCCTTCTGATCCTGTCCCCTAACCGGTGACTGGGGTTGCCCGAGGCACTCACTCACCCCAAGAACTCTGTGTGTCCTAGTGGTCTTAGGACCAGAAAGCTACGGATGTGCAAACCGAGGCCTCTCCTCAGGGAGAGACACTGGAGTGTTGCCTTACAACAAGGGTTTACGGAGGGATTGACAGATCTCACCCTTGGAGCTGCTCCTTTTGGCTCGTCTTCTTCCACCCAGCTGCCTCCCTGGCCCACTCTCCCCTCCTCACCTCCTCTCCTGTGCCTTGGGGTCTCTGCTTCCCGTGGCTGACTCTAGGCCAGGCTGTCAGCCTCCTCCTCCCCCCCCCCTCCGGACGGCCCCCATCTCCTCCCACTCACACCCCCTGGGCCCCTCCAGCTCCCAGCCTGCCCAAGGCTCCTCCCCATCCCATTAGGACTGGCCTCCTGGCAGCCAGCCCTCTGAGACCTCCCTCCCGTCCACCCACAGGCCTCCCGGCCAGGATCTTGCTGCCAGACCTTGACCCCAACCCTGGCCAACCCTGGCCGAGCCGCCCTCCCCTCCCGGTCCGCTGGCCAAGGAGCCCAAGCATCTGTCTGGTCTTGGCGCAGCCTCTCCTCCATGGGATATGGGGCTGCCCTGCCTGCCCCCCGCCCCGCCCAGTCCTGCCTCATGTAGGGCTGCCCTCTTCTTTGGCCCCTCCTGGGTGACCAGTCCCCAGCAACCTCAGACACACATTTCAGGAAATTCTTCCCAGAAGTACAGACATCTTCAAACCCAATGAGACCTTGAGGAGTCATTTGACCCTTTCCCCTGCCTCCCAAGCCCTAAAGCCACACCGAGAAGGAAGGCATCTCTGTCAGAGATGAGTCTGGGGTCCACCAGCCTCTATAACCAGCACACCTGTTCGGTCTTGATCCTGCGGGTCCCGTCCTTGGTGGTGAGAAATTCAGGGGTCTCACGTGGGCTCTTGGGAGCCTGCAGGCACGGCAGAAGGGGGTGATGGAATTCACAAGGCTAGTGTGGGATGGGGGAAAAACTGTCCAAATATTGCTCAACTCCCATGCATCCTGAGCAAATATGAACAAGCTCAGGGACTCGGTGGGCCAGGAACCAGCCCCGCCATTTCTCTGGCTCCAGGCCCTAAGCTAATTGCCCCAAACAGGGTCTCATTTACCTTCCCAAATCCCTAGTGACTGATGGCCCAGTGTTTGGCACAGATTTTCTCCCCGTCCCTATTCACCCCTGCCATGGATCTCCACATGGAGCTGACAGCTTCCTTTGCAATGTGCTCTGGGGGCCCCAGAAAGACCCTTGGCTGTAGTTAGCTCAGGTAGCTATGATGTTCCTTCCCTGCCGTCTTGTGGAACGCGTCCTGTGTCTCGTCCGTGGTTGTCTGCTCTCCCATTTTGCTTCTCCTTGTGAATTTATACCTTCTTATTCATTTACCATTGTTCTGATGGAGTTTTGGGAGGGAGTAGGGATAAACACATGTGTGTGATCCGCCATGTTTAGTCAGAGTCTATGAGTTACTAAAGAAGAAAAATCACTATCTCACTACTATATATATATATATATATATATATATTGTGTGCCCCTAAAATTCATATGTTGAGGTCATAACCCCAAGTACCTCCAGAATGTGTATTTGGAGGTTTGAACTTTAAAGAGGTAATTAAGGGAAAATGAAGTCATATGGTGGGGGAGGGAGGCAGGACCGATCCAATATGACTAGTGTCCTTTTAAGAAGAGATTAGGACACAGAGGGAGGACCATGTGAAGACACAGAGAAAAGACAGCCACCTACAAGCCAAGGAGAGAATCTTCAGAAGAACCAGCCCTGCAGACGCCTTGATCGTGGGCTTTTGGTCTCAGGAATTGGGAGAATGAGTTTTTATTGTCTAAACTACCCAGTGTGTGGACAGTCCTAGCAAACCTACACACACACACACACACAGAGGAAATCCTTTCCTAAGACTAATCAGGTGTTTTGTGATCAAAAGAACGAAGCTAGAATGGCTAATACTAAGCTGAAAAAAATCCAAACATACGAATCCTGTATTTTATCTGGAAAAAAAATATATAAGAAATCAGGATGTTTTAACGTGGCAGGAAATGAAACTTGGATTTTAATCAGTGGAGGTATCTTAACATACCATTAACTTTTTTTTTTAAGATTTTATTTGTTTATTTAACAGAGATAGAGAGAGAGCTTAAGTAGGCAGAGTGGCAGACAGAGGGAGAGGGAGAAGCAGGCTCCGCCGAGCAGGGAGCCCAATGCGGGGCTCGATCCCAGGACCCTGGGATCATGACCCGAGCCGAAGGCAGTCGTTTAACCAACTGAGCCACCCAGGCGCCCCATACCATTAACGTTTGGAAATTTATAATAACTCTTTCAAGAAAATTCAGCAGACTTATAAAAGGAATTTGCATCTTTATGAAGTACACTTAAAGAGTCAGCTTCACGGGTGCAAAAATGTTTTCCTAACTCAAAGTGGTGGGAAGGCAGATAGATAACCAGGCTGAAGGTTCATGAAATCTCATGGAGTCCATTCAGCCTCCCTCCGGGATCCACCACTAGATGGAGATGGTGAGCACAAGCGAGGTCCTTCACGCTGCCCGTTCTCAGCCCATTTTTTCAAGTAACAGGCTGTGGAATTATTATTGTGGGAGAAAGAGAGAGAGAGAGAGAGAGAGCAAGCAGGGAGGGACAAAGGGAGGGGGAGAGAGAGAATCCTAAGCAGGCTCCACACCCAGCACAGAGCCCGGTGCAGGACTCAGTCTCACACCCCTGAGTTCATGACCTGAGCTGAAATCAGAGTCGGGGGCTTTAACTGACTAAGCCACCCAGACACCTCAGGAATTATTTTTCTTACATACTTGTGGTAGCCTGTGGTCGCTTTTTGGTTCCTGGTTTAACCGTAAGAACTTGTTTTAACTCCATCTGACCCATAAATCATGCTAACTTGTTGCAATGATTTTATCTACCCTACCCACATTTATTAGAACTGCACACCAGGGCAGGCACGGATAGTTAAGCAATCTCCGCTAGTGGAAGGCACTTAGAGCAGTGTAGACGCTCTGAAATTAAATACTTTCCAAATGTTCTTTTCAGAATTAATTTTATTTTGTATGTTATTTGTCAGATGTAGTAATTTAATAGAATGTTACCGTGTAGTAGTCAAACATGCTCTATTGTTGTCATGTCTAATAACGTCCCCCAAATAAGCCTTCTTAAATCATGTTAAGAGGAAACTCTCTTCTCGTGTTTTTAAGACAGCTGAGGCAAACCACTTCTGAGAACATCTGAGACCTCACCGGCCAACTTGGAAGGCACCAAATTTAACTGTGACCCAGATTTGGTCTTGGAGCCCATGAGGAGGCTCTGAGTTGAAACCAAGTTTCTATTCTGACTCACCGCCTGAGGTTATCTGAGAAGGGTCTGGGTAGGAATGAGCTATGGCTGGAGGTAGTGCGTCTGTTATCTGGCGCACACGTGTCTGTGCACAACAGCTCGTGCCACCAGCAGGAACAGAACACGAGCAAACACACCCGCTTCTGCGAAACTGTGAAGACGTCACGGAGATTCTGTTGAGAATTTCCTTGGCGTTTCCAAATCAAGCTTGGCTTTTAGTAGATTTTAAACCAAGAATGGATACACACAAGGCTTCTAAATCCATCTTTTGAATTCAGTTGAAGAAGACACAACCTGAAGCCAGTCTGGAGTAGAAAAAGACATAGCATCATAATAATAGATGAGATTGCGGGGCGCCTGGGTGGCTCAGTTGTTAGGCGTCTGCCTTTGGCTCAGGTCATGATCCCAGGGTCCTGGGATCGAGCCCTGCATCGGGCTCCCTGCTCCGCGGGAAGCCTGCTTCTCCCTCTCCCACTCCCCCTGCTTGTGTTCCTCCTCTCGCTGTGTCTCTCTCCGTCGAAAAAATAAATAAAATCTTTAAAAAAATAACAGATGAGATTGGACCTTGAAAAGGTAAAAATGGAGATCTCTAGGTAAAGTCAATTACCTTCTGTCTTGGCTGAGACACCGCAATGGTTCCTTGCCGGGCTTCCTGGCGGTGTATGGTCCCGAGAGCAAACCACCAAGCAGTGGTAAACCTGGTCTCCGGAGCGTCGGGCGCCCTCCTCCCCCGAGCAACGGTCCCCCTCAGAGCCAGAGGTTCCTCAAAGGTTCTTGCATTCCTGTCATTCTAGAATAATGTTCCAGATAAAAGAATATGTCGAAGGCACTGCTCCCTACAATCAGAGTCCTTCAAGGGAGAGAGTTACAGACTCAAGTTTTCTTCTAAATGTCGTCTTCTTTGCCTCACTCACATACGGACTGGAATGTTCCTATGAGGAAAAGTATTTTTCTCTCACCTGAAGTTCTGTCAGACTCCCATCATCTGCTTAACAAGCAGGGAAGAGGGTTTGAAGTTTGCAGGTTAATGATGGTCCAGACCTGTGTGGTCTAATCCAGTTCGCTCCCCGTGGGCTCGAGCTCTCCCATTTCCTCATTCATTTGGCCCCCAGGTGCTTAGCCGTGGACCTGAGGCCCTTCTAGAGGCTGGCTGTAGGAGAAAAGGCCAGATCCCTGCTTTCCGGCGACATGAGCTTCGCACAACAGTAAAGCCGAGTAGGGGAGCTGGGAAGGGATGGCGTCGGAGTGGGTGGTGGGCTGATGAGGATCCTAATCCCTGCTCAGGTCCGAATGGTTGGAGTCGTGAATGTTACCTTACGTGGCAGAGGGGACTGCAGATGTGAGTTGGCTAAGAACTTTGAGATGGGGAGATCATGTTGGGGAACTATAATTAAAAACAAAATCTCCTACCAACTCAGAAAACCTCTCTGCAGAGGCAGAAGAGGAAGAAAAGTTTTATTATCCAAAAAGCACGAAAGCAGAAAGAGATGCACATCACAGGCAATCCGCTAAGAGATTAGGAAACTGAAGGAGATCCCCCCCTTACACAGCCCAGCTGACGCAGCCTGCTGCACACGGTCTCCAGATAAAAGTGTAACTCGTCCTCAGCAAGAGGACTTCCCCAATGGCGCCGTTTGTCACCCAGAGTTCATCCTAAATTCAGCTGGCCATTGGGGTGGCCACCTGTTTGCTAACTGCCTTTCTCCCAAGGAACAGGGCGCGTCTCCTATCTTTATGACGGGATAGTTCTGCAGCCTGGAGCCGGGCACCCCCGGAAGTCAGGCCCCCACCCACCCTCCTGTGGGTCACCATCTCCCTTGGTGTTTACATTTCAAGGAGGTGGCTCCCAGGGCTTGGAGGGAGGTGGTGGGGGGGCGGTTGTAAAGCTCACAAGAGGCTTGTGTAACTTTTGGGAAGATTTACATGCCTCTCAAAGGGGCAGAGACATTCACAATGACAACTTTTCTCAAGTAAATGCTCTAAGGAAGAGGTGGGAGAGAGAGAGAGAGAGACTCCCTTTTTGCCCTAGGGAGAATGAAAACATTTGTCTTAGTTTTAATTTATGTTGGCCCTCAGAGTTAGCCTGGATTGTCTGGGCTCCCCGACATGCGATCACAAGTGTCCTCACGAGAGGGAGGTGGGGGGGGGGTAGCTCTGACTCCAGCTGGGACAGAGGAAACGACTGAAGGGACATGCTGGCCTCGAAGACGGAGGAAGGGGCCGTGAGCCCGGGTGCACAGAATATAGCTCTAAAACTGTAAAATGTGAAGGGACCAGATTTTCCCTTAGAGCCTCCAGAGGGAACAGAAGCCTGGCCAACACCTCTGTTTCTGCCCAAACTGATTTTGGACTTCCGGCCTCCAGATCAGGAAGAGCACGGATGCGTGTAGTCTTAAGCCACTGGATTTGTGGTCGTTTGTCACAGCAGCCACAGGAAACTCCTACAGGTGGGGGGTGCGGAGAGGAGAGAGGCGCGCTGGGAAGCGTGTTTTGAGGAGAGGATACCTGAGCCCGAATCTGAAGAAAGTGTTGAGTGAACCCTGTAAAGATCTGCAGGAAGACCTTTCTAGGCAGAGAGAACAGCCAGCGCAAAGGCCTCGGCGCGGGGTGGGGGGGGGGGGGGGGTCGGCTACTGGGGCCGCGCAGCGACCGGCCAGACCTCGGATACTCCCAGTACAGAGACGGGTGCGCTCAGACCAGGTGGAACCTTAGAGGCCCCGGCAGCCGTCTCGTCTGCGAGGTTCTCGAACTATGCTGTGTTTCAGAGGGCCACGCTGACCAGGGTGGTGGGGTGGGGGGGTACACACGGGCCTGGGGGCGGCCGGAGGGGCTGCACAGGGCGGGGGTGGGGTGGGGTGGGCAGGGGCGCGCAGCTGGGAGGCGCCCAGGCACGGGCCTCACCGCAGCAAATCAGATCGCTACCTGGCTTCCTTTTAACCAACCCTGTGCTTTTCCTTCTAGAAAAACAGACTCCCTGGGGCACCTGGGTGGCTCAGTCGTTAAGCGTCTGCCTTCGGCTCAGGTCATGATCCCCGGGGTCCTGGGATCGAGCCCCGCATTGGGCTCCCTGCTCAGCGGGAAGCCTGCTTCTCCCTCTCCCACTCTCCCTGCTTGTGTTCCCTCTCTCGCTGTGTCTCTCTGTCAAATAAATAAATAAAATCTTAAAAAAAGAAAGAAAAGAAAAAGAGAAACAGACTCCTGGAGCTAGTATGCAATAGCAGAGGTGCAGCCAGCTCGGGGTGACATTCCCTCTGGCCCTGCTCTTACAGGGGGGTCCTTGCCATGCATAAGGAGGAACGCTGTGATCTTTTCCTGGGGAGTTTCCATGCCACCTAGCAAGATCCCTTCGCCGGAGGTGCTGGCCTGGGACACTCAGGGCCTTCCTCAGCGGTGAGGGGGGCGGCGGGCGGTGGCTGCTTCCCCCGCCCCATGGAGGGCTGCCTGAGCACCTGCAAGGGGTCAGCAGGCGTGGCCTCCACCCAGCTCAACGTGGGACCTTTCTGCCTCCTCCCACACTGTCCACGAGCTCCCAGAAGGAGCTCTGTGAGGTTTCCCATCCACCTTCTGGATGCTGTCTGAAGCTGGACTTAAAAATTGTTAGCTGCAATAGAGTCAAGTTCTCTCTTCTCTCTGGCTTCCTACTCTCCTCCAGCTTTTCAACAGTCATCCATTCGAAGTTTATCAACAACTACTTGGTTTGGGGGTGCCTGGGTGGCTCAGTTGGTTGAGCATCTGCCTTCGGCTCAGGTCATGATTCCAGGGTCCTGGGATCGAGCCCCATGTTGGGCTCCCTGCTCAGCGGGAGTCTGTTTCTCCCTCTCTCACTCCTGCTGCTTGTGCTCTCTCTGTCCAATAAATAAACAAAATCTTAAACAAACAAACAAACAACCCACCAAGCACTTGGTTTTATTTCATATTAAGTACTACCCCAAGAAAGATTTCCATCGCTAAACTGGGCTGAGAAGTCCTCTCGATATCCTTTACCGTTGTGGGGAAACAGCCGGACCATTTCTGTGTGGCTCATGAGGAGGCCCAGCGCGTGGGCCGGTGGCCGAGGGCGGGCCCTGACTCAGTGTCTGTTGGATGTGCAGCGAGTCCCGTGGGGGGCACTGGGGCAGTGTATCTGCCGGGGGCGCATGCAGTTTGCCCTCTTGCAGTTACGGGACTGCCTCTAAGCTATACTCGGTCCTCTTCATAGAGGATTCTGGAGACATTGCTCCCCTCATCCCCTGGCATGCCCGCCTCCTTTGCCATCTAATCCAGTAGTGGGGGCCAGGCTCTGTTAGAGGGAGAGAGGATCCTCCCAGAGCTCCTGTCAATTTTTGCTGTCTGTTGGGTCCTCTACCCTGTACCGCCCTATCATTCTCTGGCAAGCATGTCAGAGCTGAGACAGTCTCCATTGGGTTAGGCCGTTTGGCTTGTTGCTGTACCATCCCCCCCTACATCCTCCTCTAAGGCATATTGAGGGGCAGAGTCCCAAATACCAAGGCCTGGAATTCCTGGCTGGCAGAAGGCTTGGGAATCCCTCACAACTCCTGTGTTCCTTACCCTTCTGCAGAGTGAAGGCCCCGCCGTTTCCTCTGGCTATGCCAAAAGAGGAAGGTACAGCAGATGGCTAACTCCTGACTGGGTGGGAAGACACTTCTTCTAGTGGGGGCCAGGGAGTGAGGGAATAGTTTACGGACCTAAGTGAAGGGCCTTTTGGCTAAGAGAGACTGGTTACCCAGAGGTGAAGATACTCTGGGGGTCCATGAAGGAATTTCCTTTTGAGGGTGCTTGCGGGAAGTAAGTGTTGGATGTGCCACATTTACTCATGAACTGATAGGTAACTCACAATTATTCTGTACTGGGCCCAACACTTCGTGCTTTTCCCACACATAAAATTTTAGGGGTGAGGAGTAGGGCTGGTTTCCTGTCAACCCCTATCTAGCTGTGTGGCCCTGGGCAAATTCCTCCACCTCTCTGAGACTCAGTTGTTTCATTTGTAGAATGAAGACTAGAAGAGTATGTTTTCTGGGTTGTTGAGAGGATTAATTGAAATGTGTATGTGAGGAGTTTATCACCATGTCTGACACAACATAAGGACTCCCTACATATTAACTATCCTTAATAAGTACTTAGGTAAAAACTAGAATATCTTAGGGGCACCTGTGTGCCTCAGTTGGTTAAGTGTGTGACTCTTGATCTCAGCTCAGGTCTTGATCTCAGCGTCCTGAGTTCAGGCCCCCTGACTGGGCTCCATGCTGGGTGGAAGCTACTTAAACAAACAAACAAACAAGAGTATCATCTGAATGCACTGATAGACAAATCCATTCTTCTGTAATCATCAAACTTAACATACATTGTACAGTATGCTTTAAGCTATGAACATATTTTCTGAACTCCAAAACTCATGCTCTGACAAGTTTTTCTTTTCATGTTTGTGAATTTTTATTACATAAAAAGTATAAACTTATACATCGAACCTATAAATAGAAACCTTGACTGTGAGAGATAAAATAAGCCCTGAACAAATGGGGGGGGGGACATGAATCTTAAATCTCTTCAAATGGATTTTAAAATATTGACAAGAAAAATTTTTAAATATTTGACAAACTCTAAAGTTTATTTGGAAGAATAAATGAGTGATTGTAGCCAAGAAATATTTTTTGGGGGAAAAAAGGAATCTGTGTGTAGGGGGAGTACTTACACTATTAGATATTAAAACTTATTTTCTGTGATAAAAATACACACATAAAATTTAATTTCGGGTGCGGTGGCTGCTCTTTATGTGCACCAAAGGCAGAAACTATAAAAGCCTTTTACTTTATAAGATATGAACCCCCAAACAATGTGAAATAAAACCAATTTCCCAACTTTAAAAAATGGACAAATAAAGTGAGCAAAGGGACATAAGCAAATTTGCAAGAAAGAAAATACAAACAGGCAATAAATATGTGAAAAAACAAACCAGCTAACTAGTAATCTAGGAAATGAAATTCAAAACAATGAGAAATAATGACTTTAAATTTGAAAAAATAGCCAGCGTCTTCAAGGATATGGAAAAATGGGCATTTCTCAAGGGAAAGCTAATAGATGTTCCTGGAAGACATTTTAGAAAGCATTTTAAAAATATACTTTGCCTTTGATCCGTCAGTTCCCCACTCCTTGAATTTTAAAAATCAGCCATGTGTGATAAAAGATGAATCTCTAATGATATAGAAAACCAAGAAAGTTTACTTGTACATTTATGCTGCCATTAAGAATCACGCCATAAGAGAGTATCTAATAAAATGGGAGAAAACTCACAATATTGTTAGTGAAAAGGGCAGAATACATTTTTGCAACGCATTATCCCTATTACGTCAAACGTGCATAGGTTAAGTATAGAAAAAAACACCGGAGGAGACATACCAAAATTTGAAATGTAATTGACTCTAAGAGCTAAAAGTATGAGAGATTTTTATATATTCTATTTCCGATAGAACTGATGCAACAGATTTAAGTGTTTTAAAAATGATTGCGCAATTAACATCGACTTTGTTGAAAAGCGTAAAAGTACATGACACTGTACTAGCCTGGAAAACCCAGGAAGTGTTTGGTTCGTAAAGCCACGGCCACCTGCTCGGCGGTGAGTCACGGGCGCAGGCTCGCGCCTGCCTCCCCGGCTCGCCGACCGGCTGCTGCGCGGTTCCAAGCGAAATGCCCGGGGCCAGAGCGACCACTGGGCCAGGCCCCGCGCCCTCGGCCACGGGAAGCCGGGAACGCCTGCTCGTGGTAATTTCTGAAATAGGTGGTATTCTCCTTCTTTAAAGTTCACGCGGTCGGGCCTTTCCTTTCTCCACTGTGAACAAACCAGAAGCCAGACTTTCGGGTCAGCCGCGCCGCCCCCAGCCAGGGGCACTTCGGGGCTGCAGCGCGGCCAGAGGTCGAGGTGGCCGGCGGCGGCCGAAGCAGTGAAGGGGTGGCCCGGGGGCGGCGAGCGCCCTCTCGGAGGAAGCCAGCCGAGGCCGGGTCTAGCCGAGGGACCGCGGTCCGGCCACGCGGTCGCGCAGGGACGCGTGTCCTCCGTAGGGACAAAGGGTCGGGAAACTTGAGCCGGGCCTGTCCCGGAAAATCCGGGCTCCGGTCGCCATGGCTACGGAGCCGAGCTCCGGGCTGCCGCCCCCGGCCCAGCCCGCGAGGGGGCGCTGGGAGGGGGGCGCGGAGGGGACGGGCCCCGGCCGCCCGCCCCCGGCCGCCCCGCCCTCCGGCCGCGGCCGCCGGCCCCAGCCCGCGACTGACCCTCGGCAGCTCCTGTAGTCACGTGGCGCTGGGAACCGGCGGGGGGGCTGGGCCCGGGCCTGGCAGTTGTGAACTCGAACCTGCCGCTGTCGCCGCGCGGGGTAAGGAGCGCGGCCGCCGGCGCCGGCGTTCCGGCCTCATGGACGCGCGACGCGCCTCCGCGCACCCCGCCGGAGAGGTTCGTCCCGGGCAGGGCGCGGGGTTCCACGCGGGCCCGAGGCGGGCGGCCCTACCTGCCGGGGGCGCGTGACTGTGTGTGCGCTGTGTGGGGGGGACAGTGCTGGACCGAATGGGGGGGGGGCGAGCCCGCGCACCTGCGCACAGGCTCCGCGAGGTGCGCTCTGCGTGGGCACCCGAAAGGGCCCACTCGGGGTGCGCGCAGCCGTGTGTCCGCGACGTGGACGGGGGACACTCGCGAAAACAAAAGGGGGGGGTGTGGGAATCTCCACGACCTTTTGCCATCCAGAGGTGCAAGGGGATTGTGACCGAGACCTGGCCACACTAGCTCGCCCTACGCAGCCCCTTGGGAACCGAGCCTGGAATTCCTGTTTGGGAGGAGGGTGGGGGAAGGGGAGCCAGCAGGGATTCCAGAGTTTCTGCCATCGGCCCGGCCTTTGGCCATCAGCATGTAGAATTCATGCTGTGACCTTACCCGTGGAGGAAATGACCCCCAGACGCTGTCGAGTACTTCCTTGGTGAAGGGGGCACATTCATCTATTAATTCAGTATCCGTTAAGGTTCCTCGGCCGCTCGGGGTGTGGGGCTTGGGTGGGGGGAGGGGGTTGTGGCTGGCGAGGACACAAAGATGACTGCCCTGGAGGAGCTCAGAGCCTCATGCGTGTTTTCTCTCCCCTCCCCGCAGGTAAGGCTGGCCTCTCTGCACTCAGAGGTCTGAGCTCTGCCATGGGGGTAGGGGTGTCTTTACTGCTGCAGTTTTCTCTGACATCTGGGGGCTACCAGAGTGTGGGCCGAAGCAGGCGCTACAGCCACAGAAGTATCCCCAGGAACATCCCCGGGAGGAGCTGGAAAAAGCCTCATCTCCAGCTCCACGGTCTCCAGGGTAGAGTCTGGCCTTCTTTGTTGGGTTCCCAAATCGTTCCACAGCCCCAGTGCTCAGATCTCATCATCCTGGAGGAAGGCGGTCACCTGTAGGGGGGAAGGATGACCTTCCCATACCAGCGTCTTCCCTGTGCTCAGTCTGGCCATGGGGAATGAGTCATGTCTGAGCTCTTCGAGAGGAGTTTGGCTCTAGGGAATTTAGGAGGATGTGTCTGGAGCTTGCAAGCCGGCAGTGGAGGTCTATTAGGAGGCTAACCACCACCCACCCCTCAGTGGCTGCAGGAAGCTGTCCTTGAGGAATCTGGGCTCCTCGGCACCGTGGAGGAGTGAGGAGTGCAATGTGGGGCAGTTCCTGGTGGGGTTGGGGCATGACCTGGCAGAGGACAGGGATTACAGTCTTGTCTTTCCTCCCCTTCTCTTGCCCCGGTAGTAATTCCGACCACCCCTGGGGAGGGTAGCCGGCTGTGGGTGTTCCTTGGATTCAGGAGAGCTCTCCTTCCTGCGATGTGCTAATCGTGTGTGTGGGTAGAGGAGGGCCGGCAGGCAGAGTGTGGGCAGTCTGGACAGGCAGTGGCCTGGCCTTACAGAGCGCTGCAAGTAGCATCTAGCACTCCCCTCCTGTTCCCCAGAAGCGCTGTCTCCTGCTCTCCAGGCTTCTACCCTGAGCGACTGAGGTTGGGGAGGCCAAAAACGCTCCCCTGTGATGTGATTAGAACCCAGGAGAGGATAAATAGGGTAAAGGCTGTAGGAGTTTCTTTCTGTGGGAACTTCACAAACCCAGGCGTTTTAGAAGCAAGAACACTGGCCTGGGAGTTTAGAAGACCTGTCGCCCGGTCTTGGTTCTGCTCTTGGTTTATTGTGTCCCCTCGGGCAAACCCCCCCTCTCCTTTTTATGCCTCAGAGTTGCTTCATCTGTCAAGCTGGGAGCTTCATGTCTGCTTGTCCCACCTCACTGTTGCTGTGAAGCTCAAATGTAGTGGCAGGAAATAATAGAAACGAGCAGGGGGCAGCAGGGAAGCGCCTGTAAAAAGCCTAAAGCACCATAGGGAGAGGTGACCACGTTCTCTGGTGAGTCTGAAGGCAGGAATGTTTGTGCAGCCAACGCTGGAGTGTTTACTACATGCCAGACACAGGGTGACTAGCATGAGGGGGGATTCCAAGAAGTGTCAGAGTTCCTCCCTTCTGGTAGTTTCCAGGGTTAGTAAATACTGAGTAAATACTTAAATACACTTGAAATGGTATCTAGAAGCGCAAGATTGAAATGATGTAGGACAGACAAGGAAATAGAAGAATAGGCCAGATTCGAGGGCTCTAGGAGTTCAGAGGGACGAGCTCCTCTCAGGCCTGGAGAGGAGGGGTCGGCCAGGGAGGAACTGGGGCAGGATGAATTGATCTCCAGAAGTGACACTGCTTTTCCACCCTCAGCAGAGGAGGAACCCATGCTGGAACGTCGCTGCAAGGGCCCCCTGGCCATGGGCCCGGCCCAGCCCAAGGTCTCTGGGCCCTCCCAGAAGTTGCCCCAGACCCTGGAGAAGGAGCCCCACAGGCTGAGGTTACAAGGCACTTCCGTGGCCCAGTCGGGCAGCCAAGCCCCCAGTAGGGCCCATCGCTGTGCCCACTGTCGAAGGCATTTCCCGGGCTGGGTGGCCCTGTGGCTTCACACCCGGCACTGCCAGGCCCGGCTGCCCCTGCCCTGTCCTGAATGCGGCCGTCGCTTCCGACACGCCCCCTTCTTGGCACTGCACTGCCAGGTCCATGCCGCTGCCACCCCAGATCTGGGCTTTGCCTGCCACCTCTGCAGGCAGACCTTCCGAGGCTGGGTTCCCCTGGTTCTGCATCTACGGGCCCACTCGGCTGCAAAGCGGCCCATCGCCTGTCCTGAATGTGAGAGACGCTTCTGGCGACGAAAGCAGCTTCGAGCTCATGTGCGGAGGTGCCACCCCCCGGCCCCGGAGGCCCGGCCCTTTATATGTGGCAACTGTGGCCGGAGCTTTGCCCAGTGGGACCAGCTAGTCGCTCACAAGCGGGTTCACGTAGCCGAGGCCCTGGAGGAGGCAGCAGCCAAGGCTCTCGGGCCTCGGCCTAGGGGCCGCCCGGCTGTGACCGCCCCCCGGCCTGGTGGAGACGCGGTCGACCGCCCGTTCCAGTGTGCCTGCTGCGGCAAGCGCTTTCGGCACAAGCCCAACTTGATCGCCCACCGCCGTGTGCACACGGGCGAGCGGCCCCACCAGTGCCCCGAATGCGGGAAGCGCTTCACCAATAAGCCCTACCTGACCTCACACCGGCGCATCCACACCGGCGAGAAGCCCTACCCGTGCACGGAGTGCGGGCGCCGCTTCCGCCACAAACCCAACCTGCTGTCCCACAGCAAGATCCACAAGCGGTCCGAAGGGTCTGCACAGGGCGTCCCCGGCTCGGGGAGCCCCCAGCTTCCGGCCGGCTCCCTGGAGGCCTCGTCCGAGCCCCGCGCCGAGGCCCCGCTGAAACCTGCCCGGGAGCGGGCGCCCGAGCCTCCGCTGGAGGCCCCGGGAGCGCCCCCGCCCGAGCCGGCCGCCGCGCCCCCCTCCCTCTTCAGCTGCGAGGACTGTGGCCGGAGCTTCCGGCTGGAGCGCTTCCTGCGGGCCCACCAGCGGCAGCACACGGGGGAGCGGCCCTTCACCTGCGCCGAGTGCGGGAAGAACTTCGGCAAGAAGACCCACCTGGTGGCGCACTCCCGGGTGCACTCGGGCGAGCGGCCCTTTGCCTGCGAGGAGTGTGGGCGCCGCTTCTCCCAGGGCAGCCACCTGGCGGCCCACCGGCGCGACCACGCCCCCGAGCGGCCCTTCGTCTGCCCGGACTGCGGCAAGGCTTTCCGCCACAAGCCCTACCTGGCGGCCCATCGGCGCATCCACACCGGCGAGAAGCCCTACGTCTGCCCAGACTGCGGCAAAGCCTTCAGCCAGAAGTCCAACCTGGTGTCCCATCGGCGCATCCACACGGGCGAGCGCCCCTATGCCTGCCCCGATTGCGACCGGAGCTTCAGCCAGAAGTCCAATCTCATCACCCACCGGAAGAGCCACATCCGGGACGGCGCCTTCTGCTGCGCCATCTGTGGCCAGACCTTTGACGACGAGGAGAAGCTCCTGGCCCATCAGAAGAAGCATGACGTCTGAGCGGGCAGGGGCTGCGGAGGCCGAGGGGGCAGGGCTAGGCGTCATTTACACGAGAGTGTTGCTGTGGGCCTAGGCTGTGGGGGGCCTGTGTTGCTGCTGGTGTAGGCAAGGGATGGGAGAGCGGCCGGGGAGCTGGGCCCTGTTAGGGAGGGAGGGCCGGCCCCGGGCGCCAGGGAAACCACTCGCAGAGCATGGGACTCTGGCCTCCAGCTGGTGTTTGCTAAGGTTCTGCCCCGACTGCCCTGGGCCCCGGAAAAGTAGCAATAGCAGCTCCACCTACCCCTTAGAGCCCTCCTGCTGGAGGGGCCACCAGGGGCCAGGAAGACCCTTCCCCTCTGGTGTTAACGCCTTAATGTCCCTGTCTTTTATTACGAGTTTCTTCAGCTCAGTTTTTGGAAGTAGGTGTGGTACAGTCCTTAGTAAATGCGCACTTGGGAGGAAAAGTGGACCAGCTGGATACACCTGGGAGAACCTGCTGGCCTTGTTAGCGCGCGCCTGGGCCTTTTCCAGCACCGAGAGGTGAGGCCGCGCTGCTCTAACCTGTCCTACCCCGTCCCCCCCCCCCGTCCCCTTCCTCCTGCCCCTGCGTAGGCGCCGGGACTCAGGCCCATCTACTGTCAGCGCTCAGCCCCACTCCCCCTCCCCGAGATCAGTGCACCACCCTCCCAGCGCTTAGAGCATCCCCTGGCTGTCAGCAGCCCCGTGTCCAGGCTTTTGTCTGAACACCCCAACCCTCCACTCATTCCAGAACTCAGCATGGTGGAAAGGACTGCCCCACTGATCATGGAGGGTCGGCTGACAGGCAGAAAGGGGCGAGTCTCCTCTTCTACATTTCTAGGTTATGGATGCCCAGCCTCTGCTTGAACACTTAGGTGACAGGGAGTCTCCCCACCTCCTGAGGCCCTGGTTCTATTGTAGGATAATTCTAATTGTTAGAAATTCTTCCTTATGATGAATGGAATCTGCTTTCCTGTGATTTCTACCTATTGGGCCTTGTTCTATTCTCTGGAATGAAACAGAACAACCACTTACCCTCCTTTTCAAACTAGAGAATAAAGATTTGGTTTTAGAGCTGGTGGCCGAGTGTTCCTTTCTCCCGGTGAGCTGTGTAGTTTGAAAGAGGAGCAGCATGCTCTGCTCTGGGCTGGGGGACGGCGGGGGGAGGGGGCGAGGCAGGGGGCCTCGGGGCAGGAGGGGTGTTGGTAACAGGGCAAGTGCCCCCACCTGAGCTCCTTTGCACCTTGCTCCCAGTTCTTCCCCAGGGGAGGCCAGGCACACCCAGCAGGTGGGGCTAGTTCTGCAGGGACTTAGCTTTCTGTGGGGTCAAGTGAGACCTGTCAGGGGCCAGTAATTAGGAGGACAAGGTCTGATTTGAATGTTCTGCAATGCCTTCCTGGCTGGCCCCCTGATGCTTCCCTGTACTGGCCGTTTCATACACATTTGAGTGCCTATTCTTGACAGGTGTCAGTAGGCCCTTTTCCTGCCAGTTTGAGTAATTTCTGCATAGATCCAGCACCAGGCACACCGTGCATAATAACCACCACAATTTGTTAATGGGAGTGGCACCTCGCAAAGAAGTTTACCTAAATGATCTCAACATAATCCCCGGGTGGTAGGTACTCTTCTTTTACAGATGAAACCATTTGCTCAAGGTCACATAACTGGCAGTCACCAGAGGCGATTTAAACCCAGGTCTCTGACTCCTGGAACATGTGCTCTTGACTACTGCCACATATTTGTTGGGTGAATGGCGTATGCTGCTGCTTTGGTGAAGATGGTTATCCAGTGCCTACCATGCTTGAGGTTGTGGTGGCAACCGGGGGTTTTACCAAGGTAAGACCTTGTCCTTACCTCTGAGAGGCCCAAGTCTGGGGAGGACGTATATGTGTACACACATAATGAGCAGAGGGAGATGGATGGCGATGAGTGAGACTCCCAAGTGTGCAGGATGGAAGCAGATAGCTTCCAAGTCTCGTACTGGCTGAAGCCACTTCATGCCTTCATGGAGCCCCTTAAAAACCTGTATAGTTAATGGCAAATTATCTTTCAGAGACTAGAAGCATTGACTCAAGAATGCCACCCTTCAACATGTCTCTTTAAGGGACCCCAGGGCTTCAAGGGAAGGGGAGCAATGCTTTTTGGGGGGCAGGAAATTAGGTCGTCTAGGGATGATGGGCAGGGAGCAGGAACCAGGTCCTCAGGCACCTCAGGTTTGTACTTGGGGGTTGGGGAAAAGGATGAGGGCGAGGGAATCCGACCAGGGCTCCTGACTTTGAAAGAGCACCTTTAAAGGAAATGCTTGGGGGTGGGGAAGGCCGGCACTGGGTGTCCACTAATGCTGTGCTGCACCTACTTTGGGGTAGAGATGGTTGAGGAGAGGTCCGAAGTTCAGGGAAAGCCACAGAAGTGGCCTTGAGGGTGCTGGTCAAGCTGGGACAGAGTGAACTTGTCCATGGGTCCTTCCTGGGTCCCTCAGAGGACCTGGTGGTTCCCACGTCATTGCTCAGCATGGCACATGCAGACAGCAGTCTCAAGGGAGGAACTGCTCAGGTTGGAGGGGTCACAGTTCTGCTGACAGGAGCTACTCTGCTGTTCTGAGGTGGCCAGGGTTCCCCCCCACTTTTCTTCTACAATTATAAAAGTACTCAATTAGCTTGTCAACATTTAATAATGCAGACATATATTTTCTAAATATGGAAGTCTTTCATTCTCCCCTCCCCCCGTTCTGTCTTTTCTCTCTTTTCTCTTAATGTGAATAGGATCCCAGATGTGCTTCATTCTTTCCGTCCTTGAAATACACTTGGTCATGAAACGCCAATCTGGAGGAAGACTTTCACTCTGTAGAGGAGGAAACATGCCCCAGAGAGAAGTGGGTTTTCTCACTCATAACCAGTGGCAGATCTGGACCTAGAATACTGGGAATTCCACAAGCTTTTGGTAAACCCCCTCCAGAAGGTACTCCAGAAAATAAAGAGATGAATGGGATTCTTTTAAAAGTTGATGGTCTAGTCCTATCTGGCCTCTGTGTAGGGTTTCATACTTTACAAATGTTTCTATAGACAACAGAACCAATTTGGGTCCTGCAAAAGTCTGGAAAGGTAGGTATGTAACTAGGAAATTACTCTTTTACAGATAAGTCAAAGTCCAGAGACAGAAAAGCTGCACAGAAGTTAGTGGCAAGACCGATAGAATCTCAGTCGGCCGGTGTCTATTGTCCTGAGGCCAAACAATAGCTGGGCCCACAGCAAATGCTTAGTAGGTGGCTACTGATTCGTTAGAATGAGGTCCACCAGCCTCACTTTAGGTTTGTAGGAAGTCTGAGAGAGAGACAGAGGCCAGCTTCTGTTTTTATCAACCTCGAGTCCTAAAGGCAGTTTCTAAGCAGCTCCGGAGAGAATACTGCCAGTGGGAGTTGACCTAGCTAGCTTGAGGTAGCAGTGTGTGGAATCTTATTGGCATAAAGGAGCATTCCTTCCAATTAGTGTGGGTAGAAGAGAAAATTCTCTTTTCTGAAGATTTCCAGGCCGCCTGAACCCTGCCTCTAAATCAGCAGTGACACTCCACCTAGGAACGTGACCTCTTCAGACCGCTGTTTCCTGACGAGAAAGCGAGGGGGTGCATTTAATGAGGTCTCTCTCTCTCGTGGAGACCCCAGGATCGTTTACCGGGCGCCCACGACGTGCCTAGCGCCGCGCGGGGTGCGGATGGCGGTTTCTCTCGGGTCGCGCGAGGCAAGTACAGCTTCTCAGCCTAACACTTGGCGTACTGCAGTGCCAGGTGCCACCATGTCACGTGCACACTCGAGTGTGCGCGTCAGGGTGGGGCTCGTGCGTCCTGTGCTCCCGGGCCCCGGCACTAAGAGCGGTGCGGGCTCGTCCCTAAGTCGGACGGAGAGCTGCGGAATGACGGGATCGATTTGAGAGCGCGTCCGCGGGGCCAGAGCCGGAGGGAGAGCCCGGCGGAGGGGAAGAACATGGTGCCGCGGCGCCGTCCGGTCACCAGCACCCGGCCTCGCCCCCGCTCCTCCTCCCCTCGGAGCCCTGAACAAGGGTCCCGAGCCAGCCGCCAAAGCGTTAAAGCCGCGCGGGGGCCCGCGAGGCCCAGCGGGCGGCGAGGTCAGCCCGCCCACCAGGGCTATTGGCTCGGGAGAACAAAGGGGCCGCCCCGCGGGCTTCTCCGATAGGGAGAAGCTGGTCATCTGAGCGGCGCAGCCAATCAGGCGGCGGGACGGCCCCGGGGATGGCCGGCCCGTTAGCCAATCAGGGGGAGGCGCCCGCCCCCGCCTGTCCCGGGACTGGCGGGGCCGGGGAGCCCAGTGCCCAAGTCGCCCCGGGGTGGCAGTTCCCGTTAACCTTAACCACAAAGTCAAGGTATTTATTCCCGTCCCCTCCCTCCGAGTCCCTCCGAATCCGGGCGGGAGGGGCGTGCGGAGGAACGGACCGTGCTGTGGGGCCAGCGCCCGGCCCGCTCCTCGCGCGCTGCCTCCACCCAGCCTCGGGCTGGCGGCGGCCTCGGGGGTCTCGGGGCCCCCTGAGCCCCCGGCGCTGCGGCTCCGAACTTTCCCCGCCCCCACACAGCCCCTGGGGAAAGGGGCCCGGGTTGTGCGTGGGAGGGGGCTGCAGGCCGGGGCAGAGAGCAGGAGGGGGGCCGTGAGAGCGGGAGGTACGGGATGGTGAGCGGGGCCGGGGGGGGGGGGGGCGTTGCTGACCCCCGGTCCCTCCGGGCGCGTTCTGCCCAAGCGCTGGCCCTGTGTTCGGGGCTGTGTCAGCTGTGTCGGAAAGACCGAGCTTTTGGAGGGCAGGAACCCCAGTGCTTGCCGCACAGTGACACAGAGTAGGTGCTTAATAAATGATTAAATGAGCGGGCATAAAGATTGGGAGTGCGAACAATGACAGGGAAGCACCACAGAAATTGGAAGTGCGTGCGTGCGTGTGTGCGCGCGTGTGCGTGTGCGCGCGCGCGTGTGTGTGTGTGTTGGGGGGTGGGGCTCCATTCCAGGAAAATGGGCACAGGAGTCAAGACCTCAGTGGGGGTGGGGGTAGGAGCTGGGGGCTCCTTTCCCCTGTAAGGGCGGAGGAGAATCCGTCCTTTGGGCGGGTGGAGCCTGGAGCGTGGCCTGGTCAGCTGGACCTGGGGTTGGGTGTGGTCAGAGCCCAGGAGCTTGACACTGGCTGATGTCCAGCCTCCACTGTTCTTTTTGGGTCCCTGTATTCATCTGTAAAATGAAGAGATTAGAGGATATTAGTCTCCTTGGAACCTAAGGTTCCATGAGTCTGTGCTTCTAATCCGTGTTGGATTTAAATTTCTGTATTGTAAGTGTTTCTTTATTAAAATTTTTGTTGATGGTTTACAGCACATGGGACCTTGGGCTGGATGTTGGGGACAGAGAAATACTTCATGTTAAGATGTTTGTAGTTTTGTTGTGGAGACAGATAAATTATTATACCATCTATATGGTAGCGGGCTGCGTGGGTACACAGGTCAAACAGAAGGGCCCCTAACTGAGCCTGGCATATCCAAAAAGGTTTCCCGCTCAGAGTGATCCCTGATCTAGCTGGGCAGAGAAGAGCTGGGCAAGAGTGTTCCAAGACTGGTCACAGGCCAGCCAAGATGCTGCAAGGTCAGGGAGTCACATGTTGGGACAGTGGGGAGCTGGGAGGCAGGAGAAGCAAGCAGAGGCCAGGTTCTAAATGGTCTTGCCGAGAAATTTGTAGCTGAACCTGAAAGTGCTGGGGACCCATTGGGAAGTATTTTGAGCAAAGTAGTAACATGTCCTCATTTTAATTTTAGGGAAATTGCTTTGAGTTCTGGGTGATGAATGGATTGGAGGGGCAAGATAAGCTATAAAACTAGTACAGTCTTTGGGCAAGAAACAGGCCTGACCTGAGGTGGGGCAGTAGGAGATCTTGGAGGTATTAAAAACAGCACTGGTACAACTTAACGATGTATGTGTTGTGACAGTTGTACTCTGGGGTAGTGAAGGGTGGTGGTGGTTTTGAGAGGCCTGATGAAGACCACTGTCTCCCCTGAAGAGGCAAGGGCTACCCGGGACAAAGTGCAGAGCTTGGTGGAGGTGGGGTGACCCATGCACCTGCCCCCTTGGTGAGGGTTAAGCTGAGGAATCCCAGATTTCCTAGTGCAGTGTTGGCTGGGAGGGAAGAATGTGTTCAGAGCGTGCAGGAGACCTTAGGTCTTACTGTCTATGAGGCAATGGATGTCACCTCTGGGCTTTACTTTCCTCATCTGGCAAGCGGGGGGTCGGGGGGAGAAACACTCCTTACTCTTACCCTTTCCAAGCTCTTTTGAATGAAGCAAGGGGTTGGAAAGTGTTTATAAATGAAAATGTGACATCTGTTCAAAGTGTTGTTGGCAGTCAGTTTCATGTCTTGCCTTCAGATCGGGTCATGGGGGTCGGCAGGCCTTGGCGGGCTCCTGAGTCTTGGACCTTGGGCGAGGAATGTGGGTGCTGCTCTCTCCTCTAAAGGGAGACGGGTTAGCAGAGCCTGGGGATGTGGAGGCCACAGGTGAGGGACAGGCATAGAGGCAGGGAGGTGGGGTGGGGCAGTCCCAGCAAAGGGGTGAATGCTGGGTAGGTGGAGGCAGAAGTCCTGGAAGGAGGTACCTCTGAGACTGGCCTGGGGTTACATCTTGGACCTCCGGGAGTGGGGGCAGGCATGATAGGATAAGGCAGCTGCCCCCGCTCTCCATGGACTAGGTTCCCAGGGGATGCTGGTGGAAGCAGGCTGAGGTCATTAAACTGGGCTCTTCTTACCAGGGCAACCCTGAGTTACAGTTATTATAATGTGGGAGGCAAAGAGGGGGTGACGGCAATGTGGTGACCTAAAAATAATTTGTCTTGCACTTTGTGAATGTTTCCCACTGTTCCCCTCCCCCCCTTGCTTGATAGGACAAGTCTATCCATAGGAGTAAGTGTTATTATTTTCCAAATAATCATTTGATAATTTCTGTGGAAGGATGGCCCGCCCTTTCCCCTTGCTCCTCTGACCCCTCTCTTAGGACTGAGGACCACAGTGTTTGGGAGATCGAGGTCTGGAGGTGCTGGAGCAGAAGAGGGGGAAGGGGCAGGGCTTGGAAGAAGGGCAGCCGTGGGAGGTGCACGGGACACTTGATCCAGTGCTGAGTGCGGGTCTGGGGAAGCTGGAGAGGAGGGAGGCCTTCTGGAGGAGCAGGGCGGGGGAGGGGAGAAGAAGGTGGGGTGGAGGCCCTGGAGGGGCTGGGGACTCTTGGAGTCGTAGAAGGACCTTGGGCGTGCTCATGCTGGGGTGAGGGATGGAGGTGGGCCTTTAGGCGGTGGCCGTGACACTTGCCTGGGCTGAGCCAGGACCTCTGGGCCTGCTTGTCTGTCTGTGGGCCCGGGGGCCATATAAGATGGGAAGCAGGTCTCCTGGGGCTCTGGCAGCAGCTGCGCTGTGTTTCTGATAGCATTTTAAAGCCACTGGTTTGTGTGTCCTCGTTGGTCATGAACTCTGGATGAGAGGAAGGTGGGAGGTCTGATGTGTCCAGTGGACTGTCCAGAGGACAGCCAGGACACAACCCCAGGGGACAGGCCTTGTACAGGAGTGGCATTTGTAGGACGTCCTTGGGGGAGGGCCTGGTGGCTTTGGAACAGGTCCTGGGAGACAGGAGACACTGCCTCCTTCCCCTCAGTGAAGCTGAGGCTTTGAGCCATAGGCCAGCAGAAGCATCCAAAGCTTGTAGCCCAGCCCCCCTGCCTGGCGCTCAGGCCCCCCAGCCTCCAGCCCTGCTTTCCTTACCACCGTCCACATAGCCGCCTCCGCTCCTACCCCGTGAGGTACCCGCACCCAGCCCAGAGCCTACCCCAGGGCTGTTGAGGGTCCAGTGACCTATACAAGGAGCTGTGCACGGCCTTGAAATGGTCCCGACAGGAAAATCTGTGCACACCTCTTCCTCCTGCCAGGCCTGCTCACATTGGGGAGCAGAGTTTGGGGTGACTGGGTGGGTGCTGGGGGCCTCTGAAGATTCTGAAGCAGCTGGAGGAGTGAAAGTTTAGGAAGAGTGAGCAGCAGTGGTCCTTTGGGGGGGGGGGCTTAGGAAATGGGGAGTGGGTGAGAGAGACACGGCTGGTTTGTAGGCTGTGGGGAGCGCAGTGTGCTGCAGATTGGTCCTGTCCAGTGCTTGAGACAAACCTGTGGGCAGGCCTTTTCAGTCACCTTCACCTTAGGAGCCCAAGGCCCAGAGGTAAAGTGACTTGTCAACCACTGGTGGCTTAGAACTCAGGGCCCTGATTCCCAGTCTAGGCCTGACAGGGGCCCGATGTGAGGGTCCTGAGGAGAGGGCAGCCTTTGGGAGCAGACTCGGCTGAGTCAGGGTCAGCAAAGGTCAGCAGACCCTTTCCCAGGGGAAAGGGTCTGCTGCTTCCTCTGGGGCTAGACCCCCTGCAGGCCGGCCCCGGGAGGGGTCTCTTGCTGCCCTGGGCTTGCCCAGCAGAGCCCAGTTCTCTGTCTATGGCTTTCTGTGCTGGGCCAGCTTCTGCCCAGCCAGCCGCAGCCCTGGCTGCCCCGTGCCATCCCCCACCCCCAGCACAGGGGACCTAACAGGTGACCGTCCCCCATCATACTGCCTCGCTTCCGTCTCCCTGAGTTCCCTTTCTTGGAGCAGTGGGCAGCTGGGAGTGTAACTGTGTGACGCAGAGGCGCACATGTCTGCGCTCACGAGCGCGCTGTGTAGTGTTGGTGCTGCTGTGGTTCGCGCCCGCGCCCTGCTTTCTGTGGGTCTGCAGGTGTATCTGTGGGTTTCTCAGTTTCTTCGTGCTTTACATACAGTTTTGCAGCTGTTCTCTTATGTACAAGCGTCTCCGTATGTTTGCACCTCTGTATGTTTGCATCCGGTTTACTTAGCTGTGTTCAATGTTAGATACGGTGGTTTCTGGATGTGATGGTGTGTGCAGTTAGCGTGTACATCAGTTTCTTCTCAGGTGCCTGTAATTGCATATTGTAGATGAAAACATCCACTGACAGTAATTGCAAGTGGATTCCCAGGCAGAAAACCCCATCACCTTGTCCCTAGATGATTGTCATCAGTGACCAAGGACTGGGGCCAGAGGAGCCCCCTCTTCACTCCTCCACTCATTTATTCATTCATTCAGTATACAGGCACACCTCAGAGATATTGCAGGCTCGTTTCCAGACCCCTGCAGTAAAGCAAATATTGTGATAAAGCAAATCAAGTGAATTTTTTGGTTTCTCAATGCATACGTGTTATGTTTACACAATACAGTATCTGCTACGTATGCAACAGCCTTATGTCTACAGTGACAACGTGCACACCTTCATTAAAAAATACTTTATTGCCAAAACGTGCTGACCATCGTCTGGGCTTTCCGCAGGTCATAATCACTGATCACAGATTCCCCCTCACAAATACAGTAATAATGAACAAGTTTGAAATATTATGAGAATTACCAAAATGTGACACAGAGACAGGAAGTAAGCAAATGCTGTCGGGAAAAATTGTGCCAGTAGACTTGCTCAGCGCAGATTGGCCAAAAACCTTCAGTTTGTAAAACAATGCAACATGTGCGAAGTACAAGAAAGCGAGGTGTGCCTGTAAACAGAGCAAGGCCGCTGCCCTCCAGGAGCTTCCAGTCCTAGTGCAGCGCCATCTGGTGGAGCTTCGGGAACATAGGAATGTCCTCTGCTGTCCTTACAGGAGCTCGGGCTCCATGAGGCTCTTGAGCGCTTGAAATGTGGCCAGTGTGATTGAGAAACTGAATTTAAAATTTAATTTATGTAAACTTGAATAATCATATGTTGGTATAGAAGCCAGACTCCTGAAAAGGAGGGATGGGTCGTTTAAGGTTTGCTAAGTCCTGGACTTTCTTCTAGGAGGTGACATGGCCCCCGAGTAGGAGCTTTGGGGGAGGCAGGTTGACCCCAGTTTGGTTCTGGCTCTATTTCTTACTAGCTCTGTGACCTTGAGGAAATGACTTAACTTCTTGGAGCCATGGGTCCTCAGCCGTAATTGGTCGTGAAGGATGACATGGGCGATGCCTGCTCAGCGTTCGGTGCGCAGTGGTGCTCAACAGCCAGTGGCTCTCTCCCGGTCCATACCGGAGTCTTGGCTGAGCACCCCTTCTTTCCACGGCCAGATCAATATCAGGATTTCAGGGATGTCCTCCATGCCCCTCAATAAATGAGGTTAGGAGAGGCAGAACGTCGGCCCCTAGGGAGCACTCTGAGAGCATCCCTCCAGGGTGAAGGCTGGCTGGAGCCTGAGTGGGGCCACCCCCTTACAAATGCTGTCCTGAGCCACAGTCTTGAGTCTGGTTCCCTGTGAGCAAGCATGGTGGGTCAGGGCAAGGAGACAGAAAGTGGGGCCTGCCTGCAGGGAACCAGGAACTCCCTAGGAAAGAAAGCAGGGAGCGGGCCTGGCAGATTGGAGCATGGGGGGGTGAGGGTGGGAGACTGGGGGGGTGGGCCATGCCCGGTGGACCATGTGGGCTCAGACCAGCTGAGGGGTGGGAAAGATGTGGTTAACGGAAAGGGAGGCCATTTGGGAAGCACGGCAACCTTGCTGGTGTGGCAAAGGGGGTCAGCTTGATGTGGAGGGGGCACTTTGGGAAGAGGACCCCCTGCCCGGGTTTTCCTGTGGGGGCAAGGGGCTGTTGGTGTAGGGGAGCAGTGGTGGCTGGTGGAGGACCTGGGTGTGAGCCCGGTGGGAGCTCATGGCTGAGAAGGACCTGGAAGCTGGGCCTTTTGGCCATGGTTTGGGGAAATGCCACCCCTCCAAGCCTCAGCTCCTGGTGGGTGCATGCGGCCAATCCCCGCGCCACCACTGACCAAGGACACCTGAGTTGCCATCCACTTCCCCTGCCCCGCCTGAGGCCTGATCTGTGAAGAAGGCTGTGCTTGTCTGGTGGAAAAGTTCCAGGGGCCTGAGGTTGGGAGGATGTGGGGAGCCGTGGCCATGTCCCTGAACTGCCCCTCCCATCTGTGGCCTTTCTCTTCCCCCAGCTGCTGTCTACTCCCCTCCCTGCCCCCAGGATTCTGCTGAGAGCAAAGCCCTTCCCCTGCCCCCAGACCTCACCACCTGCTGCTGGGCACAATCCTCGCTTTGTGTGGTCTGGCAGTTGTCGTGCAGCTGCCCCCCCTGGAGGCTTCTCATGGAGGGGGCTCCCATCCCAAGGCAGCCTGACCCAGTGTGGGAGGGCCAGGCCCAGAGCCAGGTGCTGGGAAGGCGGAAGTGGCCAGGGCCTTGTCCCGAGACCCATCCCTGCATGTGTCCCACACTCCACAGAACTTGCTCGGCCAGGAGGGGAGAGGTCACTGGAGACTGGGGTGAGGGCCCTGTGTGATAGGCCAAGCGGCCTTTGGAGACTCAGTGCGGGCACTGGCAGCGGTGTTGGATCGGCCCTGTTGCCTTCTGTGTCTGGCAGGGGCATTTTGCTGGGCAGCCTGCATGCCAGGCCAGGTGAGGGGAGCCATGGGTCAGGGAGGGTGGGTGGGTGGCGGCTAAGAAGGGGCCTGTAGGGCAGCGTAGCAGGGTGGAAGCAGAAGAAGAGGGAAGGTTAGAAAAGATGCAGCTTGGGGGGGGCCTGGCTGACCTGCAGACACGTGGCTACACGCAGACACTTCCCTCTGTTTGGCTTTCTCAGGGTTTTACCTGCAGATCACCTGCTGGCCTGTTTTCTAGACACATCCCACCTGAGCACACAGTTGGAGGCGGGTCCTCAAGACACGGGGGCCTGCCCCCCATTCCTGTCCTCTGTGCCTCTCCTGTCCCCTGCCCTCTCATTTCTTACTTCTTCCCCTTGGGTCCACGGGGGTCCCCTTCCCTCCTGTGCTTACTGGGACCACTCCGAGCCCTGGTGTGGCTGGGACCGAATACCCAGGGACGCAGGGAGCTGCTCTGTAGCTTGCTGTGAATTATTCATCAAGAATTGAAGCCTTTCTGCCACCTGAGCTGATCTGTAGGTCCCAATACTCCTTGGAAGACAGAATGGATCAAGTAGGACCTATTTGATTGGGCTCAAGAGGCCCGTCGTTGTGTCATGTAGGGGTTCTGTGAATAAGGCCAAGGTCCTACCCTCTGTCTTGAATTGCCCTGGCCTTTGGCCCCTCTGTCTGAGTTTTCCTGAATTAAGGTGCCTCCGCCTTCACCAGTCCTCTGAGCCTCTTTAGGAGGACATCTTATCTGCGGTGCGTGAGAGGCTTCCCCAAGGCTTGGGACACACAGTAACCTGGAGGAAAGAGGTGGCGCCAAGGCAGGAGCATCCGTGTCCATCCATCCACCCACCCATCCACCCATCCATCCATCCATCCATCCATCCATCCATCCACCCACCCATCCATCCATCCACCCACCCACCCATCCACCCATCCATCCATCCATCCATCCACCCACCCATCCACCCATCCACCCATCCACGCATCCATCCACCCACCCATCCACCCATCCACCCATCCATGCATCCATCCACCCACCCATCCACCCATCCACCCATCCACGCATCCATCCATCCACCCACCCATCCACCCATCCATGCATCCATCCATGCGTCCATCCATCCATCCATCCACCCACCCATCCATCCATCCACCCACCCATCCATCCATCCATCCATCCACCCACCCACCCACCCATCCACCCATCCATGCGTCCATCCATCCACCCATCCATCCATCCATCCATCCACCCACCCACCCATCCATCCATCCATCCATCCATCCACCCACCCACCCACCCATCCATGCATCCATCCATGCGTCCATCCATCCGTCCATTGGGGCTTCCCGCTAGGCCTTTCCCTACCCTCTTCTCCCTGCCTGCTTTTTCTCTGCACCACAGACAGTTTTAGCATCTGTAAGAAACCACAGTAGGGGTGCATAGCATACCCCTGTTGGGGAAAGAGAATTAAAAACAAAATCTCCAGCCAACTCAGAAAAGCTCCCCACAGAAGGAGGAGAAAAAGAGAAGTTTTTTTTTTTTTTTAATCGAATAAGCATGAAAGCAGAAAGAGATGCACATCACAGGCAATCCGCTAAGAGATTAGGAAACTGAAGGAGATCCCCCCCCTTACACAGCCCAGCTGACGCAGCCTGCTGCACACGGTCTCCAGATAAAAGTGTAACTCGTCCTCAGCAAGAGGACTTCCCCAATGGCGCCGTTTGTCACCCAGAGTTCATCCTAAATTCAGCTGGCCATTGGGGTGGCCACCTGTGTTTGCTAACTGCCTTTCTCCCAAGGAACAGGGTGTGTCTCCTATCTTTATGAAGGGGGTAGTTCTGCAGCCTGGAGCCGGGCACCCCCGGAAGTCAGGCCCCCACCCACCCTCCTGTGGGTCACCGTCTCCCTTGGTGTTTACATTTCAAGGAGTTGGCTCCCAGGGCTTGGAGGGAGGTGGGGGCGGGGGTTTGTAAAGCTCACAAGAGGCTTGTGTAACTTTTGGAAAGATTTACATGCCTCTCAAAGGGGCAGAGAGACATTCACAATGACAACTTTTCTTAAGTAAATGCTCTAAAAGAAAGGGCCAGAGTTTTTTTCCCCTTTTGCCCTAAGGAAAATGATTTCTTTTTTAAATTCATATTTGCCCTTATGCCCCTGCCCCCACCTCTCTTGGCAGGGCCCAGGGGTCCCTGCCCGCCTACCCCCCCCCAGTGGCTGTTGGAAGGGGACCTGGCAGAGGGGAGGGGGGACTCCCTTGGGATGAGGTTTCTTGAGGGCCCAAGGTGGAGAGCAAGAGGAGATGGCTTTTTGTGAGGTGGCTGAGGTGAGGTGCCGGGAAGAAAGCCCTGACCGGGACCTGGAGAAGGCCCTTTGTAGCAGCAGGGGGAGCAGGGCATCTGGGCTGTGTGGGGCAGGTGCCACAGATCCTCACTCGGGCCTTGGCAAGTGTGAGCGCAAGGCGGGTACAGGTGTGTGAAACAACCTTAGGAGAGGCCGCGCATGGCACTGTGTGCAGAAAATGAACCACCCCCCGCTGAGTGCAGGTCAGCCGGCCATCCGGTCAGGCCACACACCACCAGAAGTGCCCTCAGGCTTGGGGCTCTCTCCCAGGCCAGGCGTTCAGCAGTGAGCACGGAAAAGTCCCATCTTCTTGAAAGATGACGGTATATGCAGACAAGTAAATACCAGGTCAGGTGGCGAAAAGTGTCAAGGAGGAATGTGAAGTGGGGTTAGGGTTGTGATAGGGAAGGCTACTTGGAGGAGGGGGCATTGAGGCAGAGACTGAAAGGCGAGTGGCATGCAGGGATCTGGGGGAGAGCGCCCCACGTACAGGGGCGGCCAGTGGAGCTTGGGGCCCCCCAGCTGACCTGTCCCTGACAATGAGCCAGTCAGGACGTGCCCAAAACCTTGAGCATTAAAACAAGGAAAAAACATGAGCCCCAGATGGGTGAACTCTTTCACGGGTCCCCCCTCCCAGATGGCTTGGGTGTGATCTTGCATGCAATAGGGACGGGAGGGGACTTTGAAGGAGAGGGGCCGATGAGGGTGTGTTCCAGGGTGACTCCACGACCACTCAGGTGGGTCTCCGGGCTTTGCTGAGTTTCCTAGGGTGGCATCTCTCACCCCCCCCACCCTGCTGATATTGAGCCCATGGGTGTGAGGCTCTGGTCTGGGAGTTAGAAGAGCTGGGGCCTCCCCCAGTGCCACCATTCAGCTGGTTCTGTGACTCGGGGCATGTCAGGGGCCCTCCCTGGCCTCAGTTTCCTCCTCATAAAATGGGAATAATGCCTGTTTTACCTGCCTAGCAGGTATGTGTGCAATTTTACAAAAGCCCTGCACTTATGACTGAGGTCAGGGACAGAGAAGCTCTTGAAAAAGAGGGAACACATTCTGTGAGGTGGCAGGAGGGCGGGGGGGGCCCATTTGGTCCTTGTCCCACTGGCCAGCTCTCCTTCCTCTGCCCCCTTCTCACCCACAGACGGCAGGGCAAGCGCTGGTGCCCGGGAGCCTCCGCCGATGGAGTGTGGCCTGGCTGGCGTGAGCACAGGTAAGGGAGCGCAGGGCCCGTGGGAGCCCCCTGCGGCCTCCTCCGCCAGGCCCAGCTTCCCCGCCCTGGCCCCTGTCCTGCCCCTGTGTGTGAGGTGCTGCCCTCACTAGGAGCCTGTGGGCTGTAGAATTGCAGAGCGGGACCAGGAGGTGGAAGGTCACATCAAAGAAGGCAAAGAAGACTGACTTCGGGAGCTAAGAAAATGACAAAAGGCCACCCTTCCTCGCTAGGCAAGGGGACGCGCACACACCCGTGCAGAAAGCCGGGTGGGAGGGCGAGTGAGGCGTTTGCTAACTGCTGGTGGTCACGCTGATCTAACATTGAAAACCAGCGCTCTGGGTTAAGATGATCCCTGTTGGGATTTGATCAGAAAAGTGCCTTCGGTTTGGTCCATGAAAGCTTCCTGGGGTTGCTCAGAGTTCACGGGCTGCGGAGAGGAAAACAGGCAGGCAGTTTTGGTGTCTGCCAGGCAGGTGCTGCTGTGAGCGGAGAGTCCTGCGCTCTGGGCACAAGGCCCCCAAGCCCCCAGCATCCCTGGCCTCCTCACCACCCTGCTGCCCAATGGCTCTGGTCCTGGGGGAGGGGGCAGGGGCCGTCCCTGGGAACGCTGCCCCTTGGCTCAGTGACTCTGGTTTCTTTACCTCCCCTCCCCTCCAGGGCCTTGCCCCACAGTCCCCAGAGCCCCAGCCTTCCAGGATAATCATCACAATGAACCTAAGATGGAGACAAAAATCAGGCAGTAGGGCAATGAAGGAATGAAGCTTCCAGCTCAGAGGGGGCGGGGTGTCTACACGGATACCGCACATCCTGGGGCTGGCTCCTGACGCAGACTTCAGGAGCACAGTCACCCCACTTCCCAGGCCAGCTCCCCACCACTCCCATGTCACTTCGAAGGCTGGGAGCCCCCGGGGTGTGCATGTGTGAGAGCATGAGAGATGCTGATGTTATCATAATTACGGTAAAACCGAGGACAGGTGGTTCCAGACGTTTTAGCAGAAGGAACCTTTTCCCAGGGAAACTTACAAGTAACTCCTAGTTCAGGCATGAGAGATGTGTCGGCCAGGGCCCTCTCCCTCACCTCTGGCTGCTTCTGAGGTGCCCTGGGGTCTTAGGGAAGAGGTGGGAGAACACCAGCTTTGACCCTGGAGGTTGGAGGCACTGGGGGGTTGGGCACCTGCTGGCCAGGCTTAGGGAGGGAGGGACTCTTTCTGGATGGCCAAAGTTTTCAGTTAATTACGAGCTTACCTCTTTTTTTAAATTTTTTTTTCTATTTATTTTCTGTGTTTTTTTCTTATTGTGATCAAATATACACAATGTGAAATTTACCGTTTCAACCATGTTTAAGCATCCGAGCCCATGGTATTAGGTACACTCACATGGTTGTGCAAGCACCACCATCTCCAGAACATTTTCATCGCCCCAGAAACTCTGTCCCCATTGAGCAATAGCTCCCCATATAGCACCTTTGTATTTTATCTGAACCATTTAGAATTTTTTTTTTTTTTAATTATCCTTTTTATGATGACAGAGGAGCTGAACCTTTGTTTTAGGACTCCTTCCACAGACAGGCCAGGGCCTGTTTTCTTTGTGTTAATACCTGAGCCCCGAGGGAAGGTGTGCCTGATGACCGAAGTCCCTGTGCACACACTTCAGAGGGGCCTATGCTCGCACAGCCCACTCACTTGTGTCTGCTCTGGGCCTGAAAGCAGCGGTCAGGAATGTTCTCTGGGCTTCCAGGCCAGGCCCATCTTTTTGGCCGGAGAGGGCTTGCCTCCCCAGCCATCAGCCGCCATGATAACATCAAGGCCAGGTTTAATCAGAGCAAGGCAGTGACTTCTGTGGGGCTCTGGGGCATTAATTGGGACCCCGTTACTTGGGGACAGCAATGCCCCGCTCACCTGAGTATATTTTGGATTCACTACCCGACCACCAATTTGGACACCTATCGCCTTAAATACTTCTGCTGGCCAACATTTCAGGACATCTAAAGAAATCCTCTTATAGTCAAGTAAACTTACTAGAGTCGGGTATTCAATTCCTGCCCGTGTGCAGCTTAAATCACCACTTTCATCTTCAAAGTATGACTCCTGCTAAAATGATTTCTCACAACCAAGCACCTGGGGAGGCCTTCCAGGGTCATGTTGCCAGGAGGGAAAGTGGCCCCTCACAGGTACTATCTGGGCCCCCACCCTCCCACCCCATCCCCACAGTCACCACATCTGCTTCCTTGTCCTCATGGTGGCCAGTGAGGCTGTGGAGGGGGGCCAGGCTCTTTGGCCCTGGAAACCCCAGATTCTTTTTTTCTTTTTTTTTTTAAAGATATACACTCGTTCTCCTCAGTAGTTTCTGGGTGCTAGAAACATCTGTGTGCAGGTTTCTGTGTAGACAGAAGTTTTCAGCTCCTTGGGGAAAATAACCAGGGGAGGGATTCCTTATCATGTGGAAAGAGTATGTTTTGTTTTGTCAGAAACTGCCAAACTGTTTTCCAAAGTGGCTGCATTGTGCAGCATCCCCAGCAGCAGAGAATGACGGTCCCTGTGTCTCCACATCCCCGCCAGCATCCGGTGTTGGCAATGTTCTGGGTTTTGCCCATCCCCATGGGTGTGTGGTTGGTAGTATTTTAGCTTTCGATGTTGTATAAGCCAAATTCTTCCTTGCTCATTTTTAGAGTTTTCTGCATGGTTTGTGTACATCAGAAATTTTGTAATTCACTTAATTAGGGTTACACTGAATTTAAACATGGTTTTGGAGTGAAGAACTTCCTTCTCATCTAGGAATATGATGTATCTGTCCTTTTAGTTACATTTTCTTTATCCTTTCAGTAACATTTAATAGCTTCCTTGATATAAGTGTATGTATGTTAGATCTCATCCCAGTTATTTTATAGCTTTTATTGCCATTTTTAAAATTTATGAATTTTTATATGTTTTTGTGTCTGGCAAGCTTGCCGAAACTCTTATTTATTTGTCAGGGAGAGACAGAGGAAGCACAAGCAGGGGGAGCGGCAGGCAGAGGCAGAGGGAAAAGGCAGGCTCCCTGCTGAGCAAGGAGCCTGATGCGGGACTTGATCCCAGGACTTTGGGTTCATGACCTGAGCCAAAGGCAGACGCTTAACCGACTCAGCCACTCAGGCATCCCGTGAAACTTTTTTTTTTTTTTTTTTTTTTAAGATTTATTTATTTTAGAGAGAGAAAGAGAGGGCAGGGGGGAGCAGCAGAGGGAGAGAGAGAATCCTGAAGCAGACTCCCAGCTGAGTGTGGAGCCCGACACAGTGCTTGATCCCAGGACCCTGAGATCACGACCTGAGCCAAAATCAAGAGTCCGCCGCTTAACCCACTGAGCCACCCAGGCACCACCCCGCTGAAACTCTTATTTCTAATATATTGTCAGTAGATTCTCTTGTACATTCTATATTAATAATTATCTGCAAATGACACTTCTCTTTTCCCTTCCAATATTTACACATATTTTTCTTTTCTCCCCCATGCTTTGGCTAGTTCCTCAAGGACAATGTTGAAGAGTGGCAGTGACCCTGAGCATCATCTTGTTCCTCACCTGAATGGGCTTCTAATCCCTTGCCTTTGGTTATAACATTTGCTGCAGTTTCTAGTACAGCTTCTTTGTCAGCCTAGGAAAGTTTCCTCATAGGCCTGGTTTGCTGAGAGCTTCCTGCCTCCTCCCTCCATCCCTTCTTCCTTCTCTCCCTCCAGAAATGATAATTGGACTTGATCATATGACATTTTTACATGGATTGAGATTGTCAGGTTTTGCCTGTTTAGAAAGTCAGTGTCACGAACTATATTGAGCCATCTTTGCTTTCCCAGGGAAGATCCAGCAAGGTCATGATATGTTGTTTTTTTTAATGCTGCTGAACTTGCTTTGCCAATGGTTTTGCTTGTTTGTTTTTGGTGTCTGCTTTCAAATGCTAACCCTATAATTTCTTGCCTGCTCTGCCCTTGTCTTGTTGACACTGGATCATGCTAGCCTGTGGGCTCCCTACCCCCCTTGTCACTGTCAGCATTTATATAAGCTTTGGATAACCCTTCCCTTGAAATTTTAGTAGAAACTGTTTTTACAGTTAAGGGGCCTCTTTGCCATTTTTGAGGTAGAATGTTAGCTGTCTTTTCTGTCTCTTTTAGGACATGTTTTTTTTTTTTTCTTTTTCCCCCCTCTTCTTGAGTTATTTTTGTTAATTTATATGGTCTCACAGAATCATCCCTTTTATATAGATTTTTTTCAAATTGATACAACATTTCTGCCTTAGTATTTTAGGATTTTCAGAATCGTTTTTATATCTCTGTGTTCCCTTACCCTGTAGTTTCTGCTTTTATCTACTAATTCCTTCCTCCTACTTCCCTCGGGTTTATTTTGTTGTTTTTTAAATATCAGAACTTATTTAGAGTTTCTCTTTTTTTGTTGCCAACTCTTTTATTTCACCTACTTTTTACTAAATGTAAACTTTTTGTTGAAGTGTAACACAGAAAAGTGTACCGATCACAAGCTCTATACATTCTCTTATAAAGTGAACGTGTGCATGAAACCAGCACCCAGATCGAGAGAGGGAACAATGGGGCCCCTGGGTGGCTCCGTCCATTAAGCTTCTGACTCTCGATTTCGGCTCAGGTCCTGATCTCAGGGTCATGAGAGCGAGCCCTGTGTCCAGCTCCATGGAGCCTGCTTAAGGTTCTCTCCCTCTCCCTCGGCCCCCACTCTCCCCTGCTTGGGCTCTCTTGCTTAAAACAAAAACAAAAACAAAAACAAAACCAAAACATTGCCAGGCCCCCTCAGGCCCCCTTTCCAGCCACAGCGCACCGTCCCTAGGTGGCAGTTTTGCTGACTTCGAACTTGTAAGTTAGTTTTGCCAGCCTTTGACCTTCCTGTAAGTGGAATCCCACAGGCTGTATGTAGTGTCTGTGGCAGGCCTCTTCCATCGCGGCGTGGGTCCATGAGCGAGGGGGACAAGGCAGCCCTGAAGACCTGAGCTCGCTGTGTGTGTGTGGGGGGGGGGGACTCCTGAGACTGAAGTAGAGAGGGGCCTAGGAAGGGCAGGACAACACCTCTTCTGGGTGCTCAGACCTTTCCAGCCTCCTTTCTCGTTCTTGGTTTTGTTGAAGAAAGGGAAGTTGCCAAACAGCCAAGGTGGAAGAAGGTGAGGCACTCTGGCCCCGTGGCTCCTGCCATGGAGAGCCTGCCTGTGAAATGGAGCTTGGTCACCCCACTACTGGGGGACTGGGCATGCACTCACTTAGCAAGCTCCCAGCGCATGGGTCCTCTTAGCAAAAGAGTGAGAAGCTTTGAAGCGTGGCCATTTTCTGCTTGCTTCCCTGGGTGGGAACCCAGATCTTCCTTGCCTCCTGGGGCCTCCGGGTGGAGAAGGCGGGGCAGTGGGTGTGGACTTGGAACTGCAGCGTCTCTTCCTTTCTTGTACTTTTCCTTCTGCACATCCCAAGCTGCCTTTCTCTGACTGTCCTCGCTCCCTTCTCCCCTCGTGTCCTCTTGCGTGCTCTCTTCAGCATCCTTTCCTCCCGCCGCGTTTTCTGTGCTCCGCCCACCCGGCACTTCCTTCCCGCCTGCCCACCGGGCAGTGAATGACTCTCCCCGTCCTCTCTCTCCCTTTGCCTCTGGCAGGAGATGGGCTGGTGATGAAGATCAAGCCAGAGAAGCCAGAGTGGATGCTGCAGACGCTGGTGCCGCAGGCCGAGCTTTCCGAGAAGGATAAGGAAAACATCTTCCAGCAGCATCGGAGCCTCCCGCCATGCCAGACCATGGGGAAGCCTCGGGCCTTGGGGGGACAGGAGGAGACAGGGGGTCCAAGGTGGGCCCCTCCCACTGAGCAGGCGGCGGGGCTGGCAGGCCGGGCTCTTTCTGCCGGCGAGGGTCACTTTGTGTGCCTGGACTGCGGGAAGAGGTTCAGCTGGTGGTCATCCTTGAAGATCCACCAGCGCACCCACACCGGGGAGAAGCCGTACCTGTGCGGCAAGTGCGGCAAGAGCTTCAGCCAGAAGCCCAACCTGGCGCGCCACCAGCGGCACCACACGGGCGAGCGGCCCTTCTGCTGCCCCGAGTGCGCGAGGCGCTTTAGCCAGAAGCAGCACCTGCTCAAGCACCAGAAGACCCACTCGCGGCCCGCCACCCACTCGTGCCCCGAGTGCGCGCGCTGCTTCCGCCACCAGGTGGGCCTCCGCATCCACCAGCGCGCGCACGCCCGGGACCGCCAGGGCGCCCGCGCCGGGCTGCAGGAGTTGCTGCGGGACGCCGCCGCCCGCCGGGGCTGTCGCCTGCGGCCCGGGCCGCCGCGGGGCCGCCCCGAGTGGGCCTGGCTGGGGCTCTGCCAGGGCTGGTGGCGCCAGGCGGGGGCCCGGGCCGCAGTCGCCGCCGCCGCGGGGCCGGGTGAGCAGCGCCAGTTCATCTGCAACGAGTGCGGCAAGAGCTTCACGTGGTGGTCGTCCCTGAACATCCACCAGCGCATCCACACGGGCGAGCGGCCCTACCCGTGTCCCGAGTGCGGCCGCCGCTTCAGCCAGAAGCCCAACCTGACGCGGCACCTGCGCAACCACACGGGCGAGCGGCCGCACCCCTGCCTGCACTGCGGCCGCAGCTTCCGCCAGAAGCAGCACCTGCTCAAGCACCAGCGCACGCACCTGCCAGGCGCCCAGGCGGCGCGCTGCCCTAGCTGCGGCCAGAGCTGCCCGAGCCGCGCGGCGCTGCGGGCCCACCAGCGCGCGCACGCCGTCCCCGCCGCCGAGCCGCCGCGCCCCGGGCCCGCCGTGCGGGACGCGGCGCCGCGCTCCGAGCCGCAGGCCGAGGCGCCCCCGGGCCTGTCGGCGCTGCCGCCGCCGGGGCGCGACCCCCAGCCAGCCCGGGGCCTGGGGGGCGTGCCGTGGGGCCGGGCGCGGGCCGGCCTGAGCGCGCCGGCCGAGTCCCGCCAGTTCATCTGCAACGAGTGCGGCAAGAGCTTCTCGTGGTGGTCGGCGCTCACCATCCACCAGCGCATCCACACCGGCGAGCGGCCCTACCCGTGCCCCGAGTGCGGCCGCCGCTTCAGCCAGAAGCCCAACCTGACGCGGCACCGGCGCAACCACACGGGCGAGCGGCCCTACCTGTGCTCTGCGTGTGGCCGTGGCTTCAGCCAGAAGCAGCACCTGCTTAAGCACCAGCGTGTGCACCGGGGGGCCCTGGCGCCCACCTCCAGCGCCAAGGACCAGGCTCTTTAGTGCGCCCGGACCCAAGCAGACGCGTGGTGGGGGTGGGAGGGGATGTTTGTAGGGGGGGTGCGCGGCCAGGAATGGTGGTTTTTACGACCCCTGGGGGTAGAACCCTGTGAAAGGGTGATTTCCTCAAGGCTCCGAAGGCTAGAGAACAGAATTCCAGAAGCATCCCAAAGGGGACAGTCCCAGGGTGGGCTGAGGGAGGAGGTAGGATGAAACAGATCTCGCTCCAGAGCCTGGATGTGTCTGTTGGTGCCTCAGACGGGGGACCGCAGGCCTCAGGCCCCAGTGAGGGTATCAGGGCTCTGGGAGAGGCTCCCCAGTGTGAAATGGCCCAGGGCTGGACTGATGAGCTGTAGCAGCAGCCTGTCACATGCAGGCTGCCGGATGGCCAGAGGCCAGTCTATTGGGGGAGTTTCAACAGACTTACTGATAGCAAGGATGGAAGCCAGCTGTGGTGGCTGAGGAGGGGCAAGCATGGTCCCAGTGCTAAGGCAGTGCCTGGCACTTAATGGCCATTCAGTGCATATCTTTGGAAGGAGTGAATGGTTCCCTGGTCCTTCTCAACCATGAGTGCCCCAAAGCACAAGGTGCTGTCGTGGTGGGCGGGACCTTAGGCCTGGTATGTGTGTGGTGGTCAGACCGGGGTGTAAGAGGGGTGGTGGCAGCTGCGGTTTGGTAGCTTGGGGAGGGACCTGCAGCAGGAAAGAACCGCGTGTGCTGCCCCTACTTAGCAGCCCAGGGGTGCTCCCGATGGCTGTCATTGACTTGGGTCTTTATCAATGCCAGTGTTGCCGAAGAGAAAAATGAAGGATTGACTGTCTCAAGTGGTCTTGTCCTTTGTAAGCCTCCCTTTTGGAACTCTAAGTCTGTGTGTGCTCTGGGGTATCCATTTGCCCCCAGGACCAGGACGGGGACCTTTGGCCATGAGCCTAGCAATTCCCCATGTCAGGTTCTTGCTGGGGGTGGAGGGCAGTATTCTTTTGCCCTCTCCAAACCAATCTGGTATCTTCCCACATACCCTCCTCAACCTCTGCTCCCCAGAGGTCCCTTCCAAAGTAAGGTGCTGGGGCCCTGGCACTGACAGGAGGACCCAGAGCTCCAGTCTGGGCCTGTGGCCTTGGATGGTGTCCTCCTGTAGGAGGGGAGGGAATTGCAGAGAGAGAGCTGTAGGGTTGGATGGCCGGGAGGTGGGAGGTAAAAGGGGGGACCTTGTCTGCCTGCGTCCCAGGAGCCTGCCAGCTTCTCTGAACTCAGGGAAATGCTGGATTTCACCTGGCTTCCGGTTGGTCCGTCACCACTTTCTCAGATTCTGTTGAATTTCTTTCGTCTGGCAGGGGCTGTAATTGTAGCATCACAGAAAGACCTGGGGAGGTGATCCAGTGTGCCCAGGGAACACAGAGCCAGGAATATGGTCAGCGCTCAGCTGGGCCGCCCACTCCTGGGCCAGGTCTTGCTTGCATCACAAACCCTGCTGTGTGAACTCTCCCACTGGGCGAGCTGTGCCTGGTGGTTGCTGCCCATGTGAGAGCTGGGCTTTCAGCCCAGCAGGCTTTTTCTAGGCCCTAGGTGCTCTCCTACCTTCCCGGAATGCCCGCCCCCTCATGCAACTCCTCTCCCAGCCTGCCCTGCTCAGGGAGGCCCAGTGCCCTGGATCTCAGCAAAACCTACTTTACACATGGACCATTTGCTTCTTCCACTTTGCCACTTAGCAAATCCTGAGACCCAGTCAAGCAAGCCCGCTTCCTCCAGGAAGGCATCCCAGAGTACCACTCCTGCGTTGGAAAGCTGCTGTCTGCAAGGCTGGACCTGCCAGACCCTGGAGCCCCATGGAATCAGGCGCCTGAGGGGCAGTGCAGGCAGCCACTGAACATCTCAGTCAGGTGGGACTTTCTGTACGATCCAAGGTGTCCTCATCCACACATGGCCTCTGTTTAATGATCAGGCCAATCCAACAGCTGTGTTGGTAGGACTTGGGGTTAATGAGGCCTAAGCACAGCTTTCTTACCCATGCAAATTCATGAGATTTGTTCACTAACCCAAGGTGACTGATCCTCACAGATGGGTGCTTTGGGTCACGGGGGGGGGGGGGACAGGGCCACATCCATTAGAGCGAAGAATTGTTGAGATGTACACCCCATTGGCCAGATCAGGGGATGGCATTCACTGATTCAGTAACAAGCTTACTGTGTGCCAGGCACTTGGGCAGCCATAACAAAGTACCACAGACTGGGGGCTGGGGCAACAGACGTTTATTTCTCAGTGTGGAGGCAGGGAGTCCAAGATCAAGGTGCTGGCAGATTCGGTTATTGGTGAGGGCCCACTTCCTGGCCTGCAGGTGACCACCACCTCCCTGTGTCCTCACATGGCAGGGGGAGGGGGGAGCGGGGAGCGTGCCCTCCGGTATCTCTTCTTGTAAGGACACTAATCTCATCAAGGAAGATCCCAGTCTCACAACCTCATCGAAACCTCATTGCCCTGGAAAGGACCTAGCTCTGAATGCCATCACATTGGGGGGGAGGGGTTCAGGGCTTCAATATATGAATTTGGAGGGGGACACAATTCAGCCAATAGCAGCCATGGTCCCTATTCCTTAAGGAGTTCATGCACCTTCATGGGAAATCACTAATACACCGTAGCTCAGTCAGCTCTTGAATAAATTGTCCCAGCCCCAGCTCCCTGACAAAAACTTTCTTGTTCACTATGTCATTTAGCCTCACCGTGAAGTCAGTGACCGTGGCAGGGCGGTGATACAGGGAAGGGGGATGCTGTGGTGAGAATGGCCCACCAGGTCATGTCACAAACCAAGGGCAGATCCCAGGCCTCCTGTTAGCCAAGCCCCTTCCACTGCCACAATTGCCGGCTTCTCCAAGGGTGGCCTGGCATTGTCGACTTCAATTGTCATCCCCCTTCATTGTAAAATAATAAAACTAGGCCAGGGAATGCTTAGGAAGAGGCACGTCATAAAATCAGACAAGAAGGTCAGATCTATCTTAGTGGTTTACAATCCCACATACTCTAGAGTATACTGAGATAAAAGGGTTTCACAGGCGAACAGGAAACAACCATAAGCAGATCAAGATCTTAAAGGACTTCTATCCCGTCCACTTCCAGGTAAGTGCAGGTCTGGGGTGGGGACCCACAGCCAAGCTTCTAACGGGCCAGCTGAGCTTGGTGGAGCTGCGGTTCCTGGAACTGCCTGCGTCATCCTGCGTTAGAAGCAGGCTGGGAGCTAAGAAAAATTACCTAGGAACTGGGAAAATGGTGGTTCTTTGGCAAGCAACCTAAGCTTCGAGTCGGCCAGCCAGCTGGCAGCCTCCTCAGGAGGATTGGGCTTCCTGTTTGCCCAGCCCCAGCCCCGGGGAGCTGCCGGAGGGAGATGAGGCTGGGAGGCCAGTGGGCAGGTGCACGGACAGGGAGAGAGCGGGACCTTTTGATAAGAGGAGAAGAGTTGGGGCCAGAAACAGTATGTTCTCACATGTCACTGCTCCTACTGGATCATGGCAGAGAAGAAAATGAATGCCATCCTATAGGTTGTCCCTTGGGTTAAAAAGAGAGTGGTGCCTTCTAGGTTACTCAGATCTGGAGGGGGTGGGGCCCTAGACAGGCACTGTCCGGGTAGAAATTTCTGGAATGAGGAAAATGTTCTATAACTGGGCCATCCAATACCATAGCCACCAGCCACGTGCGGCTACTGAGTACTTAAAATGTGGCGTGTGAGGCTGAGGAACTGAATTTAAAATTTAATTTTAATTAGTTAACTAAGCCACGTGTGGCTCTTGGACAATATAGCTCTAGGAATAATGCTCCTATTAAGAAGTAGAAATGTTGTCTCTCTCCCTGCCACCACTCAAATCTAGAAAGAGCTTTCTCTTGTCGTTGGGAGCCATGGATCTAGCCAGACAGTTCTGGGGCTAAATTCTGGCTTTACCGTGTAGGCTGTGGAACCCTGTACAGGTCACCTCTGTAAAGCTTGTAGTACAGCGCCTGGCACAGCAAACACAATAAGTAGCAGTTACCATCATTATTTTAACAAGCCCCATGTGTGGCTACATGCACAGCATTTATACAAGTGCAAGTTTACTATGGAAAGAGAAGAACAGGGTTTTCCCCAAACAGAGCTCCATCCCATAAGGAGGAAGTCTCCACCTGTATTAAATAGGCTAGCTGCATGTTTAAGAACTTGGCTGAATTGACCCTAGGTCACATCTTGGGTTTTAATGTCAAGGAAAGAGAACTTCGGAGCAGATGAGACCTTGCACCCACAGCCCCACATATCCAATGGGGCGTCTGCAGTGTCTCCCAGTCCTCGATGCCGGGGCTGTGGCTTTGCCTGCCATCTTCCCCCCTTGGCTCGCAGCTGTGGCTTACGGACATGCATTCATTCATTCATCAGAGATGGGCTGCGGGGCTATTAGATGCTGGGGGCACTTGGGATCCAGAGATGCCGAAAACAGCCCCTGCCTTTGGAGCTCACAACCTGGTGGGAAAACAAAGGTGTGCCAAATCCCAATTTGAAGTCAACACAAGATGCTTTGGAAGGGGATATGTAGTGATTGCTGTCCAATTCGGGGAAGTGGGAGGAGTGAATCAGGAGGGAAGTGGTGGCCCAGCTGAGCAGGAAAACCCTGGGGATGCAGCCTAAAGCAAGAGGAGTTGGAGGAAGGCCAGGCTGGGATCTGCAGGAGCAGCCTGGGGGTGGGGGGGGGCACATGGGGTGACTGTCCATCTAGCACGGCCCCGGCGAGTGGGACAGATGCAGTGCAGGGCCCTGGGCAGGGCTCCCTGAGCCGTCCACACCTCTGCCCACAAGGGGGCCACGCCTTGTGGAGTGGCGGTGAGCCTGCCATGCCTGCCACGGGCCCCGCCTGTATGAAGAAGAATGTCTCCTTTTGCAGAAGTTCTCCCCATCTCCATTCTGTGGTGTTCACCACAGCACATGAGAACCGTGGGCGGGGGGTGGGGGAATGTGTGTGTGTGTGTGTGTGTGTGTGTGTGCGTGTGGGGGGGGTGCATGTGTACGAAACCAGAGAGATGAAGTGACTCAGCAGAACTCATTCATTGGCAGAGCAGAGAACGGAGGCCTCTGGGAGCCCCGGGCCCTGGGCATCGCTCACTGAGACGGGGTGGGTTTTAGGGGGTGTCACCTCCTTCCCACGCCCGTTCCCTCAGCTGTGTGCCTTGCCACTTTGGCACAGCTTACTTAGAAAATGCTGCTAAAAATATGGGTGACATCCTCGGGTACATTGTTGGTTTTGCTTTTGGAAAACCTGGTCATTGCCTAAGTGTCCCCGTTTCTCCTATAGCCTGTAGAAGGGATGGAGGCCTGTAGCTCTGGCAGCTGACAACTTTTGCAACAGGAGCTGGACAGGTGGGAGGTGTGGCTGTCCCGTGAGCAAAGCTCCAGCCCCTGGCCATCAGTGGTTAAGGGGGTCCTTTTGGCAATGTCACGGGAACATCTGTCCTGATGGATTCATTTCTTTTGGTTTCCCAGAATTCCCTCCCTGGTGCCTCTATTTTAAGTGCCAGTCTCCTTGGGATGTCTAGCTCAGGAAGCCCCACTTAGCTCAATGTGCTGCTATGGGAGCAGCATGGATGGGGTGGGGTGGGGGGTGGGTCCTGGAGAGGCTGAGAGGGCCAGGGGTGGACCTGCTGGGGTGGACTGGTCCACAGAGCAGGCAGGGCTGATCTTCAGGTCTGGTGTTGAGACTAAGAGATTGAGTGTATTTTCAGGTGGGCACCGCCCAGGAGGGCACACTGAACAACACCTGCCGGGTGACGGGAGCCGCCTCATGGGGCCAGGAGGCTTGCGGCTCCCAGGGCCCCTCGTCAGGGATGGCGCCACCCCAGCAGCCACATCCACCATCTGTTGTAAGGAGCTCTGCCTGGGCCCACCTGGCAGCTACCAGGGGCCACAGAGAAAAAGGCTACTTGATATTCCTCTAGCACTTTTCACTTAAAAAAAAAAAAATCACTTTCCCTTTTGGCCTCAGTTTCTTTATCTATGAAGTGTAAATTCTGAGGCACTTTTTTACCCTGGACAAGATTATTTCCAGTCCTGATCATTGCACCCTGTTTCTGTTGGGGGTCTAGGTACCAGAATGGTGTCGGGGAGAGTGCGCCGGCTGGTGGGCCTGCCTTCCCATCTGGCTTCAGCCACTTAGGGCTGCGGGTCTCCGGGGAAGCTGCTCCGTTTCAATTTTATTTTATTTTCCCATCTATAAAATAGGATAATGATACCTGAACAACCTTGATGGCACACGGTTATTGGAAGGCTCCCACGAGATAACATATGCGAAAAAGCTTTGTAAAAAGACGAGTAATGTATAGGTAAGGGGTATTATTATTGAAGGACAGTTGAAAAGCTGGAATTCAGCCCAGCCCTGTCCACGGGGGTGCGATAGGTGTTAAAGGTAACTCTTTTATGGGCTATCTTTTATGGGATAGCTCTGGCTTGACCGGAATGGGTCCAGTTCGGAAGAGGCGGGGACAGTTGGGCTGTCACTTCCTCCATGTCCCCTGCCGTCCTGGGGGCATAAACCGAGCCACGGGGGGGTGGTGGTGGGGGACGGAGGCTTTGGCAACAGGGGTTAGCTCGGGCAGCTCTGATTCTGCCCCTTCGATGGCCGTCTCGCACCCATGACACCCCGCTCGGAGAGGCTCCGCAGCAGGGGCCCCTGCCTTCCCCCGCTGCTCTCTCTCGCAAGGAAAGTCTTAGGCCGCCTGCGCCCCCACACCCTGCTTCTGGGGCTCTGGGGGCAGTCCGTGGGCCTGGTCAGGGTAGCGCGGCTTTAGGATGAGGGAGGTGAGGAAGAGGCTCTAACTGCCGGCTGGGGGCCTTGGACGATCCTGAAAGGGGAATGGCTGAGGCCGGGGGCCGGGGAACTTGGGGTGTCCCGCCCGGCGGGGCGTTCTGCTCGCGAACCGGCTCCCGCCCGGTTCCCTCGCCTGCCCGGGCGGGCGCAGCGCCCGCAGCCCTCCGTTTTCCGCCGGCCAGGTCGTCGGCGAGTTAGACCTCCCAGCCTCACGGGGCTGCTGTGCGGCTGCGGCGACGCTGGTGACTGCGGCGCTGCGGCGGAGACAGAGGGGCTCGGGAGGCGGCGCCACGTGAGTCCCGGGCTGCCGGGGCTGGGGCCGCGGCGGGAGATTACCGTATTTATCGAGGCCGGTTCCGGACCCTTGGGGGCGGGTCACTGCGGGCGCGCTACCGTATTTGCCGGGAGCCGCGCAGACCCTTTCCCGGAGCGGGGAGCGCCGCGGCTTAATTACGTATTTATCCAGGGTTGCGCGGTCCTCCCGGGGGTGCTGCGGCAGCTGGGGGTGGGTTGCATCCGCGCCCCGAGGGAGCCGGGGCTTGCAGCCGGGTGGGGTGGGTTGCGGCAGCAGGGTAGGAGGCCTACGTATTTTCGTGGGGGCGAGGTTGCGGCGCAGAGTTTACCATATTTCTCCAGGGTCGCTCCGGCCGCGGGAGTTTGCACGGTTGTGTGCGGAGGTTGGGTGGGTGGGGTCAGATGTTTTGATTCATGAAGCTATTTCATAAAAACAGCGGTGCGTGCGGGAGGCTGGCCGTCTTTATGGGGGCGAGGGAGAAGGGGCGCGGGAGGCGCTGCGGGAGAGCTACCGTATTTGCGCTGGGCAGCGCAGGCTCTAGAGGAAAGAGCCACTGCTGGAGACCGGAGGAACAGGGGCGCAGCCTGGGCTGTGAGTGCGGGAGGGGATGGAGGAACTTGGGGGAGAAGAGGGGGCCGTTGCTTTAGACCTTCTCCGTAGTCGGGGCCTTAGTCAGGGATATAGCTGGGGAGAGCGGGGAGGCCGCCCAGAGACAAGGCCAGGCTGAGATTGGCCAAGGGACCGTGATGGTCTGTCTTTGCAAATGTCAATGCAGCTGGCTGGGGAAAGCCTCGTGGGTGGGGTCTATTGCAAGTAGTACATGCCCCTTCTCCAGGGTGGCTGTGTGTCCCACCCTGGCCCGAGGGGAGGGGGGGAGACAAAAGGGGTATCTCGGAGATCCCACTCTGCAGATAGGTCGACTGAGGTTGTAGTAAGCACTGCATGGAGGTCTAGGTCCCTGATGGGGATGGAGGACTGCAGGGGAGTGCCCCCTCAGCCTACTCTGGAGCAGGCCCCAGTGCTCTGCCCCAGCAGGAGCCCTAAGTTTTTTGGGGGGCAAGGAGGTGGGGGCAGCAGACAGTGCTCTCCAGGAGCAGTGGTGCTTTGTGTGTCTCTAACTCTGGTGGTCAGGATAGTGGTGGTGGTCTTGTGTGTGTGTGTGTGTGTGTGTATGTGTGTGTGTGTGTGTGTGTGTGTGTGTGTGTATTTTGAGGGGAGTTTAGTTGATGAGCAGCTGGTACACTGAGAAGAGCTTTTGCCAGTGAGTCAGGAAACTTAGGGCCTAGTCCTGGCTCACCTTGTGTGACCTTGGGCAAGAAAGCTGACCTCAGTTACCCCATCTATAAAGCAGGGCTCAGTAAGGCCTGCTCCTTCCCCGGGGTTGCTGTGAGGACAATGGGAAACAATTTAAGAGGAACGCAGTGCCCTGGAGAAGAGGATCCTCAGCAGAACCAGCATGAATGGGATGGAGCTGAACTTGGGGCTGTTTGTGGAGCATTGGGCCAGGCTTTGGTATCTTGGGGATGCCAAGAGGAATGGAGCTGAGACCAGCTCCTGGGAGCTCACACTCCCTTTCAGGGATTTGCAAGCCTTTTACAGGCATGCCTCATTCTGATAAACAAAGAGCTGCTGCTTTAATGTTTAATTGAGATTACTTTCAAGTGTACAGGGTTTTGTTTTTGTTTTTTCTTTTAAGCTTTTCAAAAATATCTGTGAACCACCAGGTGACCCCACCCTTCCCTCCAGATTGGGGATGCACCCCCCTCCTTGAGATTCTAGTTGGAGAGAGAAGACCTATCCAGGGGCAGGCTAACTTAAATACTAGAAGCCCCTGAATATTACCTATCGTCATTTATTCAATGCTTTGTGTGGCAGGCACAGTGCTTGGTGTTGGGAATAGAAGAAGGAGATAGCTCTGTCCTTAAGGCAGGCACAGGGCCAGGAGACTGAGGTGGCGTGACTGACCTGCCATGTGATGACCGAGGGTCATAGGGTTGGGCCATAGGGCTCAGGAGGGGCTGGAGGGTTCAGGGAAGGCTTTTGGGAGGAGGCAGCACTTGAGAAAGGCCTCAAGGAGCCGCAGGCTGTGATTAAGGGGTAGAGGAGAAAGAAGGGCATTCCAGCAGGGAAACACTGGCTTGAACAAGACTGTAGAGGGGCAGATGCTGAAGCTGTGGGGAGCCAGGGCAATGTCCTCCCTGAGGTTGGGGGCTGGTTGATCCTTGGATGCCCCCCTCCCCCACTTCTGACTCCTCTCTCTGCTTCTGCCTCCCCAGGGGCTGGTGACTGCGGCTGGAAGTGCCCATGACAGAGCTGGCGTCCCCGGGGGGCGGGTCCCCTGCGGGGGACGGGGAGGAGGGTCTGGGGGACGAGCGAGGCCTGGTCATCCACCACCCCGCGGAGGAGCAGCCTCACCGCTGCCCACTGTGCGGCCAGACCTTCTCGCAGCAGCCCAGCCTCGTGCGGCACCAGAAGGCGCACGCTGGGGTGGGCCGCGCGGCCGCCTTCGTGTGCCCCGAGTGCGGCAAGGCCTTCAGCGTCAAGCACAACCTCGAGGTGCACCAGCGCACCCACACCGGCGAGCGGCCCTTCGCCTGCCCGGAGTGCGGGCGCTGCTTCAGCCTCAAGCAGAACCTGCTCACGCACCAGCGCATCCACAGTGGCGAGAAGCCGCACCAGTGCGCGCAGTGCGGCCGCTGCTTCCGCGAGCCGCGCTTCCTGCTCAACCACCAGCGCACCCACGCGCGCATGCCCGCGCCACACCCGCGCCGCCCCGGCGTGTTCGGGGAGCGGCGGCCCTACTTCTGTGCCCGCTGCGGCAAGAGCTTCGCGCGCGAGGGCTCGCTCAAGGCCCACCAGCGCAGCCACGGCCACGGGCCCGAGGGCCAGGCGGCCCATTTAGGCCGCGTGCTCTGATGCGCCCCAGGCCTGCTGCCGCCCCTCCCCCGCCCCGGGCCCGCGTCCACGACTCCCGGAGATGGCGCTGCCCTGCGGCCCCCGTTCTGGATGCGATCCCTGGAGACGGGGAGGGCTGGCTTGGGGTCTTGAAGGAGTGGGCCACTGCCTGGCTTGGGACGCCTCCTTCCGTGTCTCCACCCTCTGGCTGGCAGCGCACAGCTGTTCTGGGCCCCTGCATTGGTTTTGCTCCTCAGGCTCACCCGGCCTAGAGTAGGTGAGACCCAAGGGCCAGCCGGAGCCCCTCTCAGGCCGCCTGGGCAGGAGTTGGCGGGGGGGGGGGGGGGGGGGGGGGGGGGCGGGGGGGGCGGGGGGAACAGGCAGGGGAGGAGGGGTGCACTGAGCTCTGAGTCTATGACTAGCTTCTGACTAGATCTTCCTTCCCAGAATGTCAGAGTTGAAAGCCACCTGGAGAGGGCCACTCTCCACAATGCCCAGGCTGCCCTCAGCCCCCAGGCCGTCCTGGCTCTAACACTTCTTGTGTATTTGAGAAGTCATTTCACTTCATGACTCAGTCTCTTCATCTGTGAATTGCATTTAACAATAGACTTCTCCCTGGGATATTGTGAGGATTGTAGTTAAACATTACCAGGTAAGAGAGGGTGACCTCACTGGTCCAGAAACATCTATTGAGCACCCCGGTGTGTCATGCACAGTGCTGTGCTCTTGGGAGGAGGTACAGACACAAAACGTTGGGAGGGGGGACACTTGGTACCTACACAGGGGATGCAGGCTATCCTGAGGGACGGACTAGAAAGTGCGCTGGGAGGTGGGGGTAGGGGGTTGGTGTCTCCAAGGCAGTCTGATGGCTTGAACTGGGTTCTGGGGATGAATAGAAGTGCTCCAGGGAGAGGGAAGGTGGAAGGTCTCTGAGGCAGGAGTTAGATAGAGAAGGCTCATATTTGTCCTACAAAAGACTTTGTGGCCAGGTAGAGAGGATACCAAGATGTTTAATGAGGAGAGCACGGTGATCTCAGACACGCAGCTCAAGGAGAAATGGGAGCACCGTGAGGAGTGGGATGAGCAGGAAACTCAAGGGTTGTGGGGTCGTCTGGGCGAGAGAAGATGAGACCCCTAGCTAAGGGGCTTGACCAAGGGGAGAGCCGGGACTGGCCCCCAGGCCCCTGATTCCAAGTTGGTGCTCCAGAGCACGGGCTTCTTCAGCCACTTAGCAGATGAAGAAACTGAGGCTCACCCAAGCCTGCTCCAAATCTCACTTAGTACTTAGTGGTAAAACAGTACAAGCCTGGCCCCCAAGACCCTGTATCTCTGCCACACCGCCTGTGAGGGAGGCTCTTACTGGTGGGAACGTGGAGTGTCAAGGATGTGGGAATGTGACTGGAGACCAGGTGGTAGGGTCCTGGGCAGGGGTGCCCCTGGGTGGTGTGGGGGCCTGGCGGGGAGCATGACATCCACAGTAGTGGATTGGGAGGAAGGGAGTTGGGGTCTTGGAAGGGACCTGCACTCACAGAGCCCTTGCTCTGTGCCCAGCCTGTGCCACCACCTTGCTGGGTGCTGGAGACCTGTCCCCACCCTCTGCCCTTCCTTAGAGCTTTGGGGCTCCTTGGGGGTCAGTGGCCCTCTGCTTGCCACTAGGTGGCTGCAGCAATGTGGCCGCTACGCTGTGGACGAGTACTCAGTGGCAGAGATGATGAGATTAATTGGGCCCCGGGACATCTGGAGCTCGAATGCCCTGAGTTCAAGTTGTCTCAGTGGTAAATGGGATCGATAGCCCTGGAGTACCTGGTAGGGGGCTAAGAAGACTGGCTCGGAGCTCCGGACAAGTGCAGGGTGGCCCAGATGACCGCTCCCGCCTAGCCGCTGGGAGGGCGGGTGTGACGGGGGGCTGGGCAGGGCCGTGTCAGAGCCCCGGACCTGACCCTGGTCTCTTTGTCTCCATGAACAGATGTGGAGTGGGCAGGCCCTCTGGGCGGTGTGTCAGGCACATCTGGGCACAGAGCCTAGGAATGGGGCCCTGTGGGGGCCTGCCCACTGGCATGAGGATACATCCCCTAAGAAGACCTACCTCGGGAGGTGCCCTGCAGAGGGGACCTGTGCAGCCTGGAACTGGAGGTGGGTTCTGTGCCCCTGGTGGAAGAACTCCCCAGACCCGGTGGGAGTGACAGCTGGAGAAGAGCTCGTCCTGGCTGCCCGGCCACAGTCCACTCTCCTGTGGCCGCAGGGACAGTGCCTGTGTGGAGAGCCGGCTTCTCTGCACCTGCATGGCCCACCGGAGACAGGGAGTAACTGGCCCTAAGAGAACACAGCGAGTCGGTGCCAGACCTGGCTCTAGAGGCAAAGCCTTGCCCCAGGGGTGACCCATACCTGCAGCAGGCTTCACTCTCAGAGCGATGGTTCTTAGTGTTTGGGGGGCATGAAGCCCTTTGAAAATCTCACAGACGTTATGAACCTTCTCGCCAGGAAAACACGCATACTCATGTAGACATGAGAATCTACAAGCCAGTTCAGAGGCCCCGGACCTAACCCGTCACTCCTTCCTCACCTGGCATAGAGCCTGGGCCACTGTACAAGTAGCATTTCTCCCTCCTCCAGCTGAACTTCCTTCCCTCATTCAGGAACAAAGGATTCTGAGGAGGGGACCCTTCCAGTCACTCTCTTCCCCTGGGCCTGACAGTGCATCAGGCTTCTGGAACCTTTCCTCCCTTCCGCGGACATTGCTGGAGGCTCCCTGGGCTGGGTTTGCTCTTCTCTGGTTCGGGGCTGCTTTGCTCTGGCTACCTGGCTGCTGGTTTTCGCCACGCAGCCTGGACTCCGATTTCACCGTGGAGGTGGAGAGGAAAGCTGGACCTTCCGTGGATGTGGGGTGAGCACGAGCCTGGGCCCAGTCTACCTGGGGGAGGGATCCTGCTTCCAGCAGCCAAGTGCAGCAGGGCTGTCTCCTGCCAGACCAGGGTTCAGCTGCAGCCGGGCATGGTGTGGGGAAGGCTGGGGAGGAAGACCGAGCCTCTCTCCTGGGGCCTGCCAGTGTAACGTGCGTGGACAGTGGGAGCAGGTTGGCCTGGGGCTCACTGGCCTCCTCAGAATGAACCACTCAACCTGAAAAGGTGTGGCCGGGTAGGGCTGGGATGGGTTTTTGATGACAACCCAGGCGTCATGTTGCAGGTTATATTTAGTGAAACCCTTGGGGGTGGGGAGAGGCCTATAGACATGGGATTTAGATCATAGCCCAGCAATGTGAGTCGTGGGGGGCACAGTGGAGTTTGTTTAGGTGGGAGGTCCCAGGGCCAAGCCGGGGTTTGGTTAGGGTTGTCGGGAGGCCTCCCTGGCTCCCAGCCCGGGACCTTGCTGGGCCTGTCTCCCATGCGGTTTGGTGCAGAGGTTCTTATGGGCCATCTGCCATCTGCCTCGTCCTGGAATACCAAACCACTCTGGAGGAGCTCAGAGGAAGAGGAACAATCTGCACTCTAGAAGCTTTCACGTGCTCTGATCCTTGGCCCGCCTGGACGGAGCCTCACAGATGGCACCCCTTCTCCGTGGTTGTCCTCTCCTCTCCTCCCTTCCCTGTAACTGTGTGGCCCACAGCCGCTGTTGCCTTCTCCGTCTTCCCTGGAATTGCTCCAAAATGTGGACCTCCCCTGCCCTGCTGAGCTCTCTTCTCTGCCAGGCCCTCCATCCTTGTCCCCCGAACAGTCCCTGTGTGACCACGCCACCTCACCCTCGGGTAGCACGTGCAGCCTTGTACTCGGGTTTTCTGTGCACGTGTGCATGTGTGTGCTGAATCTCCAGCTAGACTGTGAGCTCCCTGAGGGCAAGGGACGTGCCATGTCTTCTTGAACCCAAACAGGGTCCAGCACGGGGCTGGGCTCATAACACTCAGGAAATACTTGTCGAATAGCTGATGGGTCAAGTGCTGGGGGCTGTGGGGTGACTGGTGGTGAGGAGGAGAGGGCCCGTGAATTCACACGTGGGTGCATTTTGCCTGGGCCATGAGCTGGCTCGCCTGGGGCGGTAATGGCTGTAGGAGCCCTCAGGCAGTGGGACAAGAGGGACCCCCCCCCCCCCATGGCTACGCAGGAGTGCGCGGGAATGGTGTCCAGGCTGGATATTTCCGTTGGTCACTAAGACCTGCCGGGGCTGACCAGGTGGAATAAATATTCTCTTGACATCAGCGGGAGTGAGCTGTGGTCATTTGGGGCTCAGCCGGGAGCAGGGCGGTGGCTTCTAGTTCTGCCTCCATCCTATCTCGAGGAGTTATGTTCCGTGGTTGCCAAAGCCTTTGGAAAACATAGCTCAGAAGGCACAGCCTCGCAACGATGAATAGCTTAGCCACCCCCACCCCCACCCCACCCCCGGTCTAGGTAACGACTACCGTTTGGATTTGGGTCATGGATACTGGGGCCCCTTCAAGTAGCTTCAGCTGCTTGCTCAGCCGAGAGTGAGGCCAGATCTGCTGAGAAGCTGCGTGGTGATGATCGCCATCACCCGTTGAGAGGTGAGCTGCTTGGGGGTGCTCCAGCTGAAGACCCTCCGTGCTCCAGTGCCACCCCCCCTCCCCCGGGGGCTTGGCCAGCCGTGTGTCCCTCCCGAGCTTCGTCACCCTATCCGTGACTGTCGTGCTCCTCCTACCTCAGAGTTGTGAGAGGCGAGTCAGAATGTGCATAAATTCTGCACATTCTGGGGAGAATGTGGAGGCAGGGGTTTGCTGTCATTGCCCTCAGGCTGAAGGTGGAACCTGGCAGCAGACCCCTTGGTTTCAGAGCCCAGGTGTCTTCTGGAGCAGAAGGTCCTGGAGGGCAGAGTTATGTCAGGTCAGGTCTGCCACCGGGTAGCCTAGACTGGGGTGAGTGATTTCCCTCCTGTGGTTGGTGAGGCGCTGGCCCTGATCATGGCCAAGGCTCACCCCAGAACATTGCTTCTGTGTCCTATTTTGTTTTTTAAGATTTGTTTGTTTGAGGGAGAGACAGAGTGTGAGGGGCGGGGCAGCAGGAGAGAGAGAATCTCAAGCAGACTCCCTGCTGAGTGTGGAGCCGGCATCACCCAACCCTGAGATTGTGACCTGAGCTGAAATCAAGAGTCAGGGGCACGTGGGTGGCTCAGTTGGGTTAGGCATCTGCCCTCAGCTCGGGTCATGATCCCAGGGTTCTGGGATCGAGCCTTGCATTGGTCTCCCTCTCCTCCCTGCTCATGCTCTCCCTTGCTATCTCTGTCTCTCTCTCAAATAAATAAAATCTTAAAAAAAAAAAAAAGAGAGCAAGAGTCAGATGCTCAACTGACTGAGCCACTCAGGTGCCCCTGTGTTCTACTCTTTGAGTCAGATTTGGGGCTGCATCAGTTGTTTCTATCAGCCAAGGAAGGTCCTGAGGGGACTTTGGAACCTGGGTCTGTTGGGGGTGAATCAGGCAGGGCTCTTGTTCAACTCAGATTGACTAATGCCATAATGGGGAAGTGTGGGCTCGTGGGGCAGCTGTGCAGTGACTTGATGGTGACAGCTGGGACCCCCAGCCCATCTTTGGCTCTGGCCTCCCTCTTGGGGGCCGCCTCCTCAGCTCGCACACATGGCAGGAAGAAGCCCTCGGCCTGCTGAGGCTCGGTCTTCCCCTAACGGTCTGAGCCAGTTGGTGGAGGGCAGTGATCAGAATGGGCAGGCCCGGCCCACACTGCTGCCCGAGGGGTCAGCCCTGCCTGGAGCCCGTGGTCTGCCGGTGAGTGAAGGGACAGTTCACCAGGGGATGACCAGAAGGAGAAAGCAGTGAGTAGGGTCCAGGTGGGTAGACCGACGCTCCTGCTCCCCTCCGTCGGAGCCCCTTCCAAACATGGCCAAGCCTCAAAGTCCTCACGGTAATGATGCCCAAGTGAGACGAAATCTACCGCGGATGCTGCTGGTGCTTCGCCAGATGCCCTTTCCGAACTGTTCTGAGTGTTGGCTGCTAACGGTTCACAGCCGGTCTGCCCCAGCCAACCCCCACTGAGGCTGACATGGGAAGGGGGGCCAGCTCTGAAGTGCAGCCTGGGCTCAGAACTCCCCGGGGGTCAGAGGACACCAGTTTCCAGCTGAGACCCCATCACTGGCTCTTTTCCCCACCCGATCTTGCTTCCCACTCCCCTTCTCCAGAGAGCACTTCCCAGTAGTACTTATTCCCCTTGGACAGAATCCTTGTCTCAGGCTCTGCTTCTAGGAAGACCCCAGACTAAGGCAATGTTTTGAGGAATACAGGCTTAAAGCACTTTGCACATGCAAGAGATCATGACAAGTATCTTTATTCAGTTCTGTGTAGGGCCAGTTACCCGTAGGTTTTTAGCGAAGAACTGCCAGTAGGTGAATAGATTGGGGTGGCCATCTCCTTTGTGAGGGGCCAGGCCAGAGGCCCTCGGGCTGGTGTGCCAGTTCCTCACCAGCTGCTCTAAGGCCCCTCCCAATTGGAGACAAGGTCCAAGAATCTAGATCAAGGGTCAAGGGTTGGGGCCTAGTATAGCTATGTGGCTTTGGCCAAGATCCTTACCGTTTTTAAATTTTTTTTTAAAGATTTGTTTATTCGTTTGAGAGAGAGATCGAGCAGGAGCGAGCCAGGGGAGGGGAAGAGGGAGAAAGAAAAGAGAGAATGTGGAGCAGACTCCCCGCTGAGCACGGAGCCAGAGATCGTGACCTGAGCCAAAACCAAGAGTTGGATGTTCAACCCACTGAGCCACCCAGGCCTCCCAATATCCTTACCATTTTGAACCGCAGTTAGTTCTGATCCATGAAATGAGCCGTGTAGACGAGCCACCCCCTGAAGTTTCTTTTAGGGTTGAAGTTCCATAGTCGCTTCCTGACTGCTTGTGTGGGCTCTTTGAGGTTGTAAGGAGCAGAGACCACTCTGTGTGGCAAGGCCTCATGAGATGTGAGGGAACCCCTGGAGCTGTGTCCCCTCAGGAGGGCATTCCTCTTCCTTGGTCCCAACACTGTTCCTGTGACTCAGTCTTGCTCCTTCCTCTGGCTGTCACCTTCTCTACTCCGGAGCAGATGCTTGTAGAACTAGAACTAATTTTTTTTTTCTTTAGGCAAGATGACTGCAGTTTCTAGCGGCAGAGACAGAAAAACACCTTGGAGCAGACCTTTGTTTCTGGAAGGTCATCGTTTAAACCCATGTGAAACAAATTCTCACCGCTCATCCCAAACTAGCCTGGGACTTGGGCAGCGTTTCAAATGCAGATGTTAGCTGTTGTGTTTAATAATCATCATTTTTATTTTATTTTTTTTAAGATTTATTTATTTGAGAAAGAGCGAGCGTGTGCCGAGTCCGGAGCCTGACTCGGGGCTCGATCTCACGACCCTGAGATCATGACCTGAGAGTCGGACGCTCAACAGCCTGAGTCCCCCAGGTGCCCCTAATAATAATCATCATTTTTAAAAGGCTACTGTTAGGCAGAGCTCCTGGGGACAGGGGCCTCTGAAATGTGGGAAGGACCTGAAATTCTTTCATTCGTGGGGGGCTGAGCTGGTCCTTCTCCTGGCACGTGGAAACCTGCTAGGGACAAGCTGTGCCCCCGACATTGGGTTTAAAGCACGTGGGTTCAAGAGAGCTTTCGTTTCTAGGAGCAGTGGGAACTGTGTCTGTGTGTGGGGCTAGGGGCGCTCTGGAGGTGGGCGGCATGGGAGTGCACAGGGGTCCTGGGAGGTGAGAAACACAGGCTGAGGGACAGAGGAGACAGGCAGCCTCCTCCACAGGTGAGCACGCCCAGAAATCCCTGGGGGGGGTGTGGCGTGGGACTTCTGGGGGAAAAATGGAACATACGGAGTTCTTGGGATTGGGGAGGGCTGGGTCTTGATGTGCACCTAAGAAGTGTATTTCGGGCCGGCGAAGGAGGACACACTGGCCATCTTTCCCACGTGCTGTCTGGTATTCTCTGCGGCGCCTGCGCCCTGTCACTCGTGCCGCTTTCTGCCACTGCCCTTGGCTCCCTCACCTCCTGCCCTGTGTGTCCTTCTCCTTGTCTCACAGGCAGAGTCCCCAGGGTGGCTTGGGGTGTGACTGTCCCCTGTCCCCTGAGGGAGTCCCTTGGATACAGTCCATTCTTCCAGCACTGCTGATGTTGTCTCTATGGCCAGGGTGGTGGGGGCCACAGTGTCAGTCCTGGGGGCTCAGGGGGGCATGCCCGAGCACGTGCCCCCGGGCGGGGCTGTCCAGCTTGTCCAGCCAGTACTCTGTTCTCTCCCCGACTTTTACTGTGCTAATCCCTCAGTTGGCAGATTATCCCATATGCCTCGTGCCTCTTTTTTCCTTAAGATTTAATTTCTTGGGGCGCCTGGGTGGCTCAGTCGTTAAGCGTCTGCCTTCGGCTCGGGTCATGGTCCCAGGGTCCTGGGATCGAGCCCCGCGTCGGGCTCCCTGCTCGGCGGGGAGTCTGCTTCTCCCTCCCCCTCTGCCACTCCCCCTTGCTCTCTCTCTCTCTCTCTCTCTCTCTCTCTCTCAAATAAACGAACAAAGTCTTTAAAAAGAAAAGATTTAATTTCTCATGTTTTTGGTTGATCTCCAATGACAGCATTTGAACATCATCTGGTGGTTCATTTTCTTGTGTGTAAAGCCCTCAAAGACTCAGGTGACATTCTGCAGGTCTGGGCCTGGGGTGTCTGACCCTGGGAGCCCAGGGTACAGGTCAGTGGCCTGGTCGCATGAACGTTGGCTTCGACTGGATTTGTGCTCTGGGTGTAGTGCTGGAGTTGGAACAAATATATCCTTTGGGGAGCTTCTTTCACTTCCTATTGCCTACCCCTGGTTGGTATGTATTTATAGTCTCCTTATTGCCTGGAGAGTGTTATAAAATGGGACTCTTTTCTTGGCCATCATTGGAGCATATTCAGGAAATCTTAACAATATGAGAAAACTGAGAAATAGGACCAGTAAATACAACAGTCCCATTTATTAGGCAACTCTCAGAAAACCCCCAAAGATCGCTGAAGGATCACATTCTGTGAACTCAACACAATAAAATGAGAAATAATGAATAACAAAATAACAAAAGTTTCTGTACATTCAGGGACTTAAAGACACAGATCACTGACGAAAATGTAATGGACATGACAAAATATTTATGAACGGATGGGTAGAAAAACACTACATTTCGAGACGTGTGCTGCACAGGGCCGCCTGGCTGGCTCAGTCGGCTGAGCGTCTGACTCTTGATTTCGGTTCGGGTGCTGATCTCGGGGCTGTGGGATCGAGCCCCGCTTTGGGCTCTGTGTTCAGTGGGGCGTCTGCTTGAGATTCTCCCCCTCTCCCTCTCCCTCTGCCCCTCCCCCATACACACACTCTCTCTCTCTCTCAAATAAACAAATCTTTAAAAAAGGGGGGTGTCTGGCTGGCTCAGTCAGTTAAGCGTCTGACATCAGCTCAGATCATGATCCTGGGGTCCTGGAATGGAGCCCTGTGTCGGGCTCCCTGCTCAGTGGGGAACCTGCTTCTCCCTCTCCCTCTGCCCCTCCCCCTGCTCGTACCCTCTCTTAAATAAATGAATAAAATCTTAAAAAAATCCAACTTGTGTTGTACAATGAAAGTAGTAATTAGAGGGAAACTTTAGCCTTAAACCACTCACTGAAGAGAAGAAAGTTTGAAAACCAAAAAGTGAAGAGCTCAGTTTAAAACGTTAGAAAACTTACAGTAGAATGTGCTTGAAGAAGAATACGGATAGAAGTTGATAGGGTAGCAGACAAAATACTATTAAAGACTCAATAAAACCCGAACCAGTTCTCTGAAAAGACATATAAATATAAAATAAAATATAATAAGACATATAAAATAAAATAGACAAACCTCTGGCTAAAAAGAGAGAAGGCACATGAAAATGATGCTGGAAACGGGAAGGAGGTTGTAGCTACGGGCACAGCGGAGATTCTGAAAAATCACAAAAGAATACCACAACTTATGACAATATACAGTCACAGGAAATGAATAATTTTTAAGAAGAACATAAATTATCCAAAGACACTTAAGCAATCTGAATATGAGCCTAGAGTAATTGAATTAGTTATCAACTATAACACCCCGCTCAAACCCCCAAATCAAGATGGGAGGCCCGGGTAGCTTTAACTGGGAAGGTGTTTCAAGCTTTCATGAAGAGATGATCCACAGTCTTGCGGATCTTCATCCACAGTCAGTTCCAGAGAATGGGAGAAAAACAGTTCCAGACTCTTAATGAGGTCAAGCAAAACCTGGAAAACGAAACCAAACAGGGACAACACAATGAAGGAAGATTTTTAGGTCAACGTCACTTAGGAATATAATCACACAAATCCAAAATAAATGTTAGCAAATCAAATCCTGAAATCTATTGAAAAATATGTCATGGCAAGAAGATTTTATTGAACAAATATATGGGTTGTTCAACATCTGGGAAAATCTGTTAGAGAGATATACCCCTTTAACAGATTAACGAGAAAAAACAGGGTCATCTCAACAGATAAAGAAAAAGCTTTAGCTAAGCTTCAATACATTTGTAATTAAAAACCCAAACCCAAACCAAACCCAAACACATCTTTCCATCGTTACCTCTGTTGTCTGTTCCTATGAATTGTTTCAAATGTAATGACATATTTTTGAGACGACATTTCAAAGTTAGCAAATTTGATACACTGGTGGTTGTAGATATTTCACTGAAGATTTATTGATTTCGATTTTGCAGATTTCTTTTGGTATTTTGAATTAAAAATAGTCTTCAACATCCTTGTAATTTTCCAAAACCCGTAAGCCTTAGGCTTTGTACCTATGGCTAATGGATAAATGGACCTGTCTGGGGGAATTATAGAATTCCTATCTTTCCCTCTTTATCTATGCATCCAGTAAATATGGAGTTCTTTCTTTCTTTCTTTTTTTAAAGTGATAGCTTTGTTTTTTTTTTTTTTTAAGATTTTATTTATTTATTAGAGAGAGAGAATGAGAGAGAGAGAGAGCGCATGCGGGGGGAGGGTCAGAGGGAAAAGCAGACTCCCCGCTAAGCGGGAAGCCTGATGAGGGGCTGGAGCCCGATGCGGGACTCGACCCTGGGACTCCAGGATCATGACCTGAGCCAAAGGCTGTCGCTTAACCAGCGGAGCCACCCAGACGCCCAGGAGTTATTTCTTTATTAAGGTGCAAGATGTGTGAGATTCTTCATTTGGCTATGTGCTTAGGTATCCAGAACCTAAACAAGATAAAGGGGATCAGACTGACATTGTTTAAAGGGTACAAACTTGCAAGGCATAGTAAATAAGCCCCAGAGATCTAACCCCCAGTACAGTGAGTATAGACAATATTGGACTATAATTAGGTAATGTGATAGATATCAGTAGAACCGCAATCATATTAAACTATAGAAATATATCCAAGCAACACATTGTACCTTGAACTTCCACATGTTATGTGTAAAATGTATTCAAGTAAGAAAACCCTAAATAGGCTGCATAGTCACGCCACTTTCGTAGCAGAGGCGGATGGAAGAGTGGTGCCCTCTAGTGCACGTTTGGAGAACTGACGTTGAGTGCCTTCGACTTTGTAAGGAGGGCTGTTTCCCTGAAGGTAGCCCGGCGAAGTTCATATTAGAAGGCGCAAGTCAGGGAGCGTGTAGGCTGTCAACAAATATTTCTTGAATGAATAAATAGAACCATGAGGTTTTTCGGAAGGTTCCGTGGAAGTGAGTCAAAAAAGCCGGCTTGTCAAAGTCAGTTGTCCCCTTAGAGATGAACTGAAGGCTGACAGCTAATAGAGGAGAGAAGGGAAAATTCCAAGCACAGAAACTTGGTGCGTGTTTCTTTCCTGGGTTTCAAGAGGAAATAAGATGGAAACTGGAGTCACTTTCTGAAGAGCATTAGCCAAAAAAGCTAGCAATCAAAGTTTGCTCCAAATAGCCTAACACGTCCTAAGAGGGCATAGGGGTGGATATGGGTTGGTGCCCCGAGTCCCTGGCTGAGCCAGCCTCAGGACCAGAGGGAGGGAAGCTTGCAATAAGAGTGGGGAAAGCAGTGACACACTCAAGCGCTGTGGGCTGTTTGCATCTGTAAATAAATCTTCAAAGTGTGGATGCTCTGCTCTGCGGGAAGTTTGAGTGCTTGGTGGGTATTTGATAATACAGTTTATTAGCTTCTTCTCAGTTATAATTGGGTTATTGTACTTATGTTAATAAAGGATCTTTAATTTCAGAGATACATACAGAACGGAACGCTGGCTGGGATTTGCTTGGACCAGGACTGGGGGATGGGTGCGAGGGGTGGGAACCGAGGGGGTGGTAATTTGCAGTTGGGCGACAGGTAACTGGGGCTTCGTTCTATCATTGTTGTGCATTAGAAGATTTCCTAATAACAGCTAAAACAGTGCTTGCACTCAATTCTTCCAGCCTTTTGAAATTTCCCTTCTTAATACTGCTAGCAAAGTTAGTGTTGGTGGGGGAGAGGAAATGTTTGAGTTCAACCCTGCCTACCACTCGGAAGGAAGGCTCTGGGAGGCTCCGGGCCATCCTGGAAAAGAGCAGCTGTAAAGAAGCCAACACACACAGCTCGCAGTCTGTTTAAAATGGTAATTTCCCTGGTGAAGGTCCAAGTAGCGGGGTGGGCACCCATTCCAGCACCGCATCTTCATCAGGCTCTGTGAAGCCATCCCTAAAGGCTGGCGGTTTGGGGGGAGCATCCGATCCCCTGCCTGGCTCGGGCATGGGGGCGGCCCCTGGCACCCCAGGTGACCTGCCCGTTGGAGCCTGGAGCTGGCCGTTCCACTGGCAAGAGATGCTGAGAGATCTTGAGTCAAACGAGAGAAATGCTCAGAGAGGCAGAGGACAGGGAGGGCTGCTCCCACTCTCGGCTCCGCCCTTTGCCTTCACTGGCTTTGGTGGGGCACCAGGACCCACTCCTCAAATTCGACACTCACATACTTCACCAGCCCCTCCGTGCCTGCTTGCTACTCCCTGGGCTTGGGTTACAGTCTGAGCTAGCATTTACTAGGGACCCCCACGGGATGGGCACTTGCTCACTTACAAGCATGGTCTCATTCAGTCCTCCCCCTGCGGCTCTGAAGTGTGTTCCACTTTCCCCGTTTTGTAGGAGAGAACGGACGCATGCAGAGCGCCAGCACTTGGCCGGGGATGTGCCGTTCAAAAGTAGCAAAGGCAAGATGCAGACTTCCATCCACCAAGCAGTCATCACGTGCATCAGGAAACACAGGAAGTGGGTCTCCTTACCTCCCTTCTAGAAAGGGGCGAACCATGCTTGGACAGGTGCACAAAGTCCTGTGGGGTCCCACCTGGGAAGGCAGAGCTGGTGTCGGGCCCCTTCCTCCAGCCGTGGGCTTTCTCCTTTGTTCTCCTGTCTGGGGCTTATCCGCTGTCCAGTGTGGAGCAGCTGTGGATCCAGAGCACTCTGCAGGCTTTGGCGCCTCTCTGCCCTTTCCCACCAGATTTGAGTGCCCGCTCTGTCCTTCCTGGAGCAAATTCCCCATCTGGGATTCCACACTCCAGCAGGCAGGGCTCCTTGCGCTGTGGCACCGGCCACGGCCAGCTGGTAAAGCCCTTCCGGCTTTACCTCCAGTTTTCTGCGTCTGCAGCCCCAACGCCCACCTGGTCTGCTCTCAGCCCCCTGAGCTCCAGCTTTCCCTCTTCCTCCACTCACTGAAATATACTCGTCCCATGAGCCATGGCTGAGCCCCCTGCTAGGGCTCATGGAAGTTCTTTCAGGCCAAGGGGTCACAAACGATAGTGGCTTCATGTAGTAACCCTCCTGCATGAAATTCGCATTCTCACTGGGCCTTTCATGCCTTAGACCAGGGGCCCGATGACAGGGTGGTGTTTGGGACATGGGGGAGAGAGATTTTAGGCCAGAGAGGCCTCTCTCGCGACCCCCACAGGCTATCACGTCCTGGGGTTCTGCCAGGAGACACCTGGGGGGCAACCTTCAGTCGCCTCACTCCACAGTGGAAGGCACACCCACTTCAGGGTGAGAGGACCCGAGGTTCAGCTGTGGAATTTTTGTAGGTGCCCCTTATCAGGCTCAGGAAGTTCCCTTCCGTTCCTCCTTTATAGAGTGTTTTTATTACCAAAGAGCATTGGGTTTTGTCAAATGCCTGTTCTGTGTCTATGATCCTGTGGTTTCTGTTGTTTATTCCAGTGATGTGGTCTATCGGGCTACTTGGTTTTAAGATGTCAAACCAACCTCGCATTCCTGGAATAAATCCCACTTTTTCATGGTGTATAATTTTTTTTTTGTATATTTATGGATTTGGTATGCTAGTATTTTGCTGAGGATTTGTGTGTCTGTATTTTGCTGAGGATTTGTGTATCCATATTCCTAAGATATATTGATATGTGTTATATTGGTATAATCGGTATATGTGGATATATCTATATGTATATATATAGAGAGAGTGTGCGTGTGTGTGCGTGTGATGTCTTTGTTTGGGGGGGAAGTATCTTTTATTTTATTTATTTTTTAAGATTTTATTTATTTATTTGAGAGAGAGAGCACGAGTGGGTGGGGGGATGGTTAGGGTAGGGGCAGAAGGAGAGGGAGAAGCAGACTCCCCGCTGGGGAAGTATGTTTTAAACGTAGTTGACCAAAGATCGCTAACTTAGGATGACTGGTTGGTGTAACTGATGAGCGCCAGCAGGTGGCAGCAGAGAGTCCTCTCACCTGGGACTCAGTGCAGCTTTTTTTTTTTTCCTTTTTTTTTTTTTCCGGTCCAGCTTCACCTGCTTGGAAAGTTCAGGCCCTTTCCGGCTGTGTTGCACTGTCTCGTTAAGTAGACGTTTATGGCCCTCATGCTTCTAAGTCATTATGTTCTGGAACGCCTGGAATCAAATACGGGAGTGGTGTGGCAGAAAACATCGTGGGCTGGGAGTCAGGACACCTGGGTGTCACACCTTTGTGGTTAAATTTATTATTTATTTATTTATTTATTTATTTATTTATTTATTTATTAAAAGAAAGGGACTTTAAAATTTTTTAAATATTTTTCCAGCTTTATCGTGATATTATTGGCATATAATGTACATAAATAAGGTGTACAATGTGGTGATTTGATACCTGTATATATTGTAAAATGCTTACCACACTAAGGTTAGTTAACACCTCCTTCTCTCACATGATTCCCTTTTTTTTGGTGTGTGTGGTGATAACATTTATGGCCTACTCTTTTAACAACATTCAAGTATATAATGTGATTATTCTCTGCTTCTCAGAAAGGGTTGACTCAGTCTTTGGCCCAAGAGACAGGCATGGCGGGGGGTCCCAAGGCCACCCATCTGCAAACTAGGCTTTTTATTTAGCTCAGAACTTCTCACAGTGATTGATTCTTTATTATTTATCCATATTTGGTCCATCAGAGCCTTAGCGCTAGCCCTTAACTCATGGAGCAGGAGCCCCCAAGTTTGAGAAGCAGGAAGCAAGTGACTCTGAGGTTCTTTCTGGCTCGCGGCTGGTCTGTCGGCTCCCTTGAGTTTCAGCCCCGCTGTCGTTCTGGTATGCCATGTTGCCTCTGTCTGCTCTGCCGTATGGTAAATACCCACCCCACACCACTTGCTGCTGATGTCACTTTAGCGGTGCTAACGGTCTTGACACTGTGAGGTGTGTCTTCAGCAGAGCTGGCCCAGGGCCAGATGCCTGCCGATCTGCCCAGCCCTGATTATTCCCCGGGAAGGAGGAAGATGTAGCTTTCCTTCGGGTAACGTCTAGTTGGTGTGGGGGGTGGTTCTTTAAATGCTCGCACTCACATCCTTGGTCCCCCAAGCCCCACAGAGGGCTGCGTGGCTGGGCGAGCTGGATTCTACCGTCCACCATCCCTGGTACTGGGGGTACCAGGATGATAATACATATGGGTTGATATCAGAAAATGCCATTCTGGCCACATATATAATTATCAAATTATGATGACCCCAGGAGAGAAAGGATAAGAGTGACCACGAGTGATGACTGACTTGCTTCCTTGATTTCTTCTCACATCTTCTGACTTCTTGTCTGCAGGTACAGAAAAGCCACAAACAGAAGTGATTTTGATTAACAGGTCACATCTTAACAATGGGCAATGTGAGAAGGGAAAGATCTATTGGTCAAAAATACAGAGGGGAGGGAAGAAGAGGGAAGGAAGGGTTTCGGAAGCAGGAAGGGGAGCGTGTCCTTGGGGAAGGGGGACAGTTTGCACTTGGAGGTGAGTCGAGCGGTCCCTCTGTCTTTCTGCCCCTCTGCCTCTGTCGACATGAAGTCCCCGCGAGCTCACCTGCGGCACAGACCACGTGAGGCGGTTTGGGGCTGAAAGATGGGGTCATGGCTGAGGGGGTGGGAGGCGTTGGTTTCTACCACGGTGCAGGTTGGCATTTGACAATTGCCGGGCTTGGTTTGGGAACCCGCTGTGTATGTGTTCTGAGTCTCTTGGCTTTCTGGCCTTTTCTGGTTCCCCTAGAAATTACATTCAGTGGAGAACACCAGGATGGTCCACAGTTATAGCAACAATCATGAAATCACCGATCTACACCCCCAAATTGGGGTCAGGGCTGTGGTGGAGAGAGTCACAGCAAAGAAAGGTCCGAAATTTCCTGTCTGGGCTTGGCAAGTGAGGATGGGGCTCACGGTCAGAGAGGACCCATTTCCCGGGTGCTTGGGGCAGGGGCCTGACGCTGGCAGTGATCTGGGTCAGGCTCTCAGAGTAGATGTGACGCCTCAGGCAGTGCCTTGGGCTGAGGCCCAGGGCTCTGCGTCTGGTTCCCCAGCAGAGCGTCATGCTGGAGGTGAGGGAGGTCCCTGGGTCTTACGGTCTCGGGGTAAAGCTGGACTTGCCTCTTGGAACCCTCTTCCTCCAGACACTCATTTTCTGCCCCGCAGAGCTCAGTCCTGAGCTGTGGAGGTCTGACCCACCCCTGCCCTTCAAGCCCTGCAGGCCCGAGTCAGCTGCACTGGCCACTCAATCCCCGAGCCCTGCTTCCGGCAGCTTTTCGGCTGCGGAAATGGATTCAGTGATCAATTTCCAAATGTCATGCGGCCCCTGATCCGGCAGTGGTTAAATGTCATACGGACAGCGTCCTCTGGCTCCTGACAACTGATGAGCTAGGTAAGAGTTGTATCTCCATTATGCAGATGAGCAAACTGAGACCCAGAGTGGCTACAACATGCTCCGGTTCACACAGGTGGTGAGAGAGCTGGCGTTCAGATTCGGGGGCGCATGACTCTGCCCTGATCTCCGGCCTCTGCTGTCCCCAGGGCTCTTGGCCCCGACACTCCTTTCAAGATCTGGGGACCCTCTTGAGTATCTGTTAACAGCAACCAGTTGAGCACCCCGCATGACCGAGGACTTTGGGGTGACAGCTGCATCTGTCTCAAGCACTGACTGGGGCCAGGTGCCCGCTAAAGGAGAGCGTCACCAGGCCTCCAAGTTCCTCCCAAGGGGAGTGTGGCTCCCCGGCACTCAGGGAGTGCTGGCCCGGGCCATTAGCCTCCACCTCGAATTCCGTCGCATGGCCACCATCTCCTCAAGTCTCGATTCCCCACTAAAGGACCGGGAGCCAGGCCAGCTACGAGCCCTAAGAGGAGACATCATACGCTCAGGAAGCCAAAATCAGGAGCCAGATGTCCATTTCCTTGCCTGGAGAACAAGTCCCCAGAGATTCCAGCGGCAGTGGCTCCAGACACGGCTGTGGAAGTGTCCTCTGGGGACAGGGGTGAGGGTCTGGTGGGAGCCCAGGAAGCTGGGGTGCTGGAGGAGAGCATGTGCTCATGGGGTCCCTGCGTGCAGCAGCTCGGGGTGCAGCGGGGTGGGGCCAGCACTGGGTCTGGAGCTCCGGGGAGCTGGCCTGGCGCAAGGATCCCAAGGAAAGCCAGAGGCAGAGATTTAAGGAGAGTGTCCTGTGGCTAATTGCATCCCCAGTGATTCGGGAGCTGGCTCAGGACCGGGGGAGGAGTCTGCATCAGAAGAGGGGTGGGCGGGTGGGGCAAGGGAGAGGGTGCTGACCGCACCTGCTTCCACTGGCCCACCCAACATGCCTCCATCCCAGCTTCTGTTCTGTGCTTTTCTTCAGCAGGGAAGCGGCGGTCGGTGGGGAGTCAGACCAGCTCTCGGCAGCAGGGAGGGTCAGTCCCCCGACAGGGGGCAGAGAAACTGTTGCTTAGCCGCACACGTCTTCTTGCCTGGCTTTTACGCTGGCCAAGGTCAGCAGTCGGAGGGGCCTGGAGGCGACAGCAGAAGGAAGAGGGTGCTGGAGCTGTGGGCAGGAGCAGGGCCCTCTAAGAACTATGCTTCTGGCCACACAAAAATCCCCTCAGAGGTCCTGGGCCACTCAGTGATTGGCCTCAGGGCAGGTAGATTCAGGCCAGGTTTGCTGATGGGGCCTCAGGGACTTCCAGTTGTGAGGGGGTGACTGTTGTCCACGGGTAAATGCCTTCTCCCCAGAAGATTCTGGAACAGAGAGAAGAATGACAATTTAGTGGCTGCCTGAGCTGTTTGGAGCAATGACATTACTCTGGCCGCAGGTAAGGCTGGTCCAGGTGTGTGTAGGCTGGAGCCTCCTGTTCAGGAGACGCTTCCATTTTTAACCCACGCGGTGCCAAGACCTTGGCGGTACCTTCGCGCTGGGCCAGTGGACTGGAGGGCCTCACGGCAGAGCTGTGAGCAAATCCAAAAGCCACAGCTCTCCTGATTTTTTTCCCAAACTTTGGGGGTGCTGGGGTCAAGTGTCAGGGCTGCTGTGCCAAGCAGGGCCCGCAGGTTTTGGATGTACAGAGATAGAAGAGAGAAGAGAAAGAACTACACACCCCAGAAGGTGGGGGAATTAATCCTTGAGGAGACCAGGTGGTATACTCTACATCCACGAGGTGAAGGGGCGAGACCCCTTCCCATAGCAACCCATCTTCCTTTCCCTGGCACTGGCACTCTCTCCTCGTCATCCTGCTGGCTGGCCAAACTCCGAGCTCCCTGCTTCCTTCCTTCCTTTTGGGATAGAAGCTCTGGACACACCTATGGGGCCCTGAGGGAATTGCAGGTTAGATTATGGAAGAGGCACACATACTCTTTATTTATGTATTTATTTAGTTTTTTAAAGTGCATTTTTTTAGTCATCTTTTTTAAAAAAGATTTTATTTATTCATTTACCTGAGAGAGAGAGAATGAGAGAGAGAGAGAGAGAGAGAGAGAGAGAGAGCACATGAGAGGGGGGAGGGTCAGAGGGAGAAGCTGACTCCCCGCCGAGCAGGGAGCCCGACGCGGGACTCGATCCCGGGACTCCAGGACCATGACCTGAGCTGAAGGCAGTCACCCAACCAACTGAGCCACCCAGGCGCCCCTTTTTTAGTAATCGTTACACCCAACATAGGACTTGGACTCACAACCCTGAGATCAAGGGTCGCACCCTCTTCTGACTGAGCCGGCCAGGTGCCCCTACACACACTCTTTAAATACCAAACAAGGGCGGTTCCCCAGAGGACGCCTGCAGCCGGGCTTGGCCAGCGCGGAGGGGGTGGCCGGTCCTCCAGCCCAGAGAGGCAGAGACCGTCATCTTCCCCAGTGTTTTTTCATTTCATGCCCTCCCTCCCCCAGCAGGTCTAGTGGTGCTGGAGGGAAAGGCTTTGTGGAGAGGAGAAAAGGTTCTAGCTGTTCAGACAGTGGCCAAATCCTGGGGTCCCAGGCTGCACCCCTCCCCTTCACGGTCTTCTGAGCGGGTGGTGGCTGTCCCCTTACCACCTACCATTTGTGTGGTTGAGCAGAGTCAGCGTGTGCCAAGTCCTGAGGAAGGCAGACGGAATTTCTGTTCCTCCAGCCACACTATTGAAGGAGGCTCTGGGAGGAATGTGTAACTCCTGGGATGTATGTCAAGCAACCGGAATGAAGGAGCTGGAGATGCAGCTGCAAGCGAGAGGCCACGGGCCTTGCCCGCAGGGAGCTCTCCTCAGTGCGCAGCGGTGTTCTGAAGGTGTGGGAATGAACCAGACACCCCAGAGGAACAACTTGGGGTGGAAGTCGTGTCATGGCCAAAAGCCTTCCCTTTCCACCCCAAATGTGCCCTTGGGCAGGATTCACACAGTCACGGTCACGGTCATGTCCTGCAACCACCCCCGCCGCCCATCCCAGGCACTGGTCATCTGGTAAAGCTGAAACCCTGTGTCTGTTAAACCATAATTCCCCGTTCCCCTCTCCTGAAATCTTTGCTTTTTATAGGTGAACAACTCTGGAGAATTTGGAGAAACTTCTGGAAGAAGAACCAGTGTGACGCTGTCTCCCCTCAGGGGAAGCTCTGGGAGGCCATAAGCTCCTGCAGAATTTCACAGGAATCCCTGTTCCCTTTATGCCGACCCGCTCCTTCTGTCTGGGTGGCTTTCTTTACATCAAAATCAGGTCTCTCACTAGCTTTTAACCGCTCTTGACCTTTCAGAAGTCTGATGCAAACACACTTTTAACCTCCAAAAGGCTGTTTTGCTACCATTATCAATCACTTGGGGTTTAAGAACTTTCTATTTTCGCTGCCAATTCAGGTCTCTGGGACTCTTGTGCCTGGCCTGTGTCTCTCTAGAACCTTCCAGAAGCAATTCAACTCATTAATTTCTTTGCTGCCAGCCGAGGTGGAGACAGAATGACCATCACCATAACAACAAGGGAGCACTTTGTTTTGCTTAGCAATAAACGCAGCAAGACACAGCCAGCCAGCATTCAGGACAGGCCTTCGTGACCCTTCACTGCGGGGGACCACCCCCTGTTCTCCCTGCTCTGTGCTCCGGAAGCTCACTGGAAGAGGCCATCTTGGGCCTCATGGAGTGGGGAGGTGGAGTGTGGGGGGTGGGGGGTTCTCACAGTAACAGAGGCCACAGAAAGGTGTCCCGTGATTGTTTTCCCTTGGGATGTAGAGAAGTCGGAGCAAAACACATCTGCCTCTGGATTTGGGTCGCAGGTGTGTGGTAGGGGTTCTTCTTCTAGGCCTGCCGGGGGCCCCTGGCTAAACACCTCCGCCTGCTTAGCACCTGATGGTAGTGTGGGCAGCTTCCCGCTTCCCTGGGGGAGAGCAAGGTCAGCCTGGTGCTGCCGAGACGCCAAGCTCGCAGCCTGGTGTTCACCCCCTCTGCGGAGTCTCCTTTGGAGAAGGGACAGAAAAACAAAGATTTCAGGAACCCAAACCAAAAATAGCAGCAGCATCAGGGGAAAACAAAAACCACACCTAAACCACTCAGAAAGCCCTAAACCAAAAATACACAAGAAAGAAAACAAATTAAGAGCACCCTGGGGGAATCACAGAGCGGGGTTGGTGGCTGTGGCCCAGAGGCTCCGGGGCGACCCTAAGTTGGAAGAAAGCTCCTTGCAAATGCTGCTCTGCTTCTTCTCCAGCCAGCAGCCGGGTGGGGGCAGGAGAAGATGCCCTGGGGTACCGGAAAAAGCCCTGCTAGGTGCCAACAGCATCGTCTGTAGGTGGAGCAACCCTCCCCCCCAAACACCCCATGCCTAGGGGCTTAAAGCCTGGGGGCAGGGCGCCGGCAGGCTCAGTCAGTAGAATCTGCGACTCTTGATCTCTGGGTTGTGAGTTTGAGCCCTACACCGGGTGGAGAGATTACTTAAAAATAAAATCCTTAAGAAAAAAGTGAAAGAAAAAAAAATAAAGCCTGGAAAGTTTGCCTCTTCCAAGGCGATCTTGAGTCTAGATACTACATCAGCAAAATTTGCGGTGAAGGAGAGAGAAATTGGGTGGTAGCCTGAGGGGAGAGTCGGGTAAGGGAGTTTTCTTTTTTAAAGATGGGAGGACACGCGTGGTTGCACGTTGTTGGCAGTGGTCCAGGAGAGAGGGGACGCAGATGGCCCGGGGAGAGGGGCACTTGCCAGAGCGAGGTCCCCAGAAGGGTGAAGAAGAGGGGTTGATGTACAATCAGAGGAGCTGGGCTCAGGCCGGGGTCTGGACAGGTCGGTCGAGATGATGGGAAGGCAGGTGGAGTCCGTGGGGAGGGGGGTGGGGGATGCAGCAGTGGGGCTTTTGGACCCACGTTTCTGTTTTCCTAAAGAATGAGGAAGTGAGGAGGAGGGAGCAAGATGGCGGAGGAGCAGGAGACCTGGATTTCGTCTGGTCTCAGGAATTCAGCTGAATAGGGATCAAACCATTCTGAACACCTACGAACTCAACAGGAGATGGAAGAGGAGAGTAGCAACAACTCTCTGAACAGAGAAGCGGCCACTTACTGGAAGGTAGGGCGTGCGGAGAAGTGAATCCGAGGCGATATTCGGGAGGGTAGACGGCGGGGGAGGGGCCTCCGTGGGCCGCTTCTGGCAAGTGCTAGAGCCGCGGAGCACAAAATCGGACCTTTTAGAAGCTGGCTCCGCGGAGGGACGTCGCTCCAGTGGCTAAGCGGGGGGTGGAACCCTCGCGGGACAGTGTGGTCTCAGGACCCTCAGGGTCACAGAAAGACCGGGGGTGCCTGAGTGCGGCAGAGCTCCCAGGGATCGGAGCGGGGAAGCCGGCTGCAGAGACGGCGCCGAGGCGCGGGCTCTCAGCTCGGGGTGGCCATAAACTGTGATCTGCGGCCCAGTCGGGCCACTGCTCCTCCAGCAGGGACCCAACAAGCGGCAGAGCCGGGGAGACTCCCCTTCCTCCCCCGGGAGGAGCGGTGCGGGAGCACACCGCAGGGATCTGCTGGGTTTGGAGACTCCACACGGGGTCGGGTGCCAGAGATAGAAAGGCTCGGTCACAGGCCGGGTGAGCACGGAGTGCGGCCGGAGACCGGGGAGACGGGAGTGACTGCTTTTCTCTGGGGGCGCACTGAGGAGCGGGGCCCCGAGTTCTCGGCTCCTCCGGGTGGAGATTGGGAGGCCACCATTTTCACCCTGGTCCTCCAAGGCTGTACGGAGAGCTTGCAGGGTACAAAAGCTCCTGAGAGCAAACCCGAGCAGCTTCCTTAGCCTGGACCGACAAGGGCGGGGCAATTTCGCCTCCGGCAAAGACATTTGGGAACCACGGCAACAGGCCCCTCCCCCAGAAGATCAGCACGAACAGCCAGCAAGCCAAGACCCAGTTTACCGATCAAGGAGAACGGGCGAACTCCAGCGCTAGGGGAATACTGCACACAGAATTCATGGCTTTTTTTTTTACCATGATTCATTAGTTCATCAAAGTTAATTTTTGTTAACTGTTTTTTTTTTCTTTTTCCCTTTTTCAACCAACATCTTATCAATCTCTTTTTAAAAAAAATTTTTTTTTTATTTTTCATTTTTAGAGTCATATTTTATCCCTTCATAGTAGTTACCCTTATTTTTGCCATACATATATAAGTTGTTCTCTCTTTAAAATTTTGAGATACAGTTTCTTCTAACAGATCAAAATATACCCTAAATCACTAGTGTATGGCTCTGTTCTAGTCTCCTGCCTGATCACATTCTCTCCCTTTTTTCTTTTCTTTTTTTTCTTAAATCTTCTTTCTTTTTTCACACAACTTCTTATCTTATCTAGTCCTTTTACAAAATCTTTTATAATTTTCATCTTTACAGTCATCTTCTATCCCTTCCTTGTATCAACCCTTATTTTGTACATATATGTCTTTCTTCCTTTAAAATTTTAGGAGGCACTTTTTTCTAACAGACCAAAATACGCCCAAAATCTAGTGTGTGGCACTGATCTATGCACTAGCCTGATCATATTTGATCATATTCTGCTTGTTTTGTATTGTTCTGTTTTTGTTTTTATCTTTTTTTCTTTTTTTTTCTCTTTCTTTTTTCTTTCTTTCCCTTTCTTTTCCCCTGGTTTCAGGTCTTTTCTGATTTGTATACAGTATATTTGCTGGGGACGTTGTAAACCTGTTAGCATTTTGTTCTCTCATTCATCTATTCTCCTCTGGACAAAATGACAAGACGAAAATATCACCTCGGCAAAAAGAACAAGAGGTAGTACCATCAGCCAGGGACCTACTCAATACGGACATTAGTACGATGTCGGACCTAGAGTTCAGAATCATGACTTTAAAGATACTAGCTGGGCTTGAAAAAAGCATGGAAGTTATTAGAGAAACCCTTTCTGGAGAAATAAAAGAACTAAAATCTAACCAAGTCGAAATCAAAAAGGCTATTGATGAGGTGCAATCAAAAATGGGGGCACTAACTGCTAGGATAAATGAGGCAGAAGAGAGAATCAGTGATATAGAAGACCAAATGATGGAAAATAAAGAGGCTGAGAAAAAGAGAGAAACAACTACAGGATCACGAGGGCAGAATTCGAGAGATAAGTGATACGATAAGACGAAACAACATTAGAATAATTGGGATCCCAGAAGAAGAAGAAAGAGAGAGAGGGGCAGAAGGTATATTGGAGCAAATCATAGCAGAGAACTTCCCTAATGTGAGGAAGGAAACAGGCATCAAAATCCGGGAGGCACAGAGAACCCCTCTCAAAATCAGTAATAATAGGTCAACACCCCGATATCTAATAGTAAAACTTACGAGTCTCAGAGACAAAGAGAAAATCCTGAAAGCAGCTCAGGAGAAGAGATATGTAACCTACAATGGTAAAAATATTAGATTGGCAACAGACCTATCCACAGAGACCTGGCAGGCCAGAAAGGACTGGCAAGATATCTTCAGAGCACTAAACGAGAAAAATATGCAGCCAAGAATACTATATCCAGCTAGGCTGTCATTGAAAATAGAAGGAGAGATAAAAAGCTTCCAGAACAAACAAAAACTAAAGGAATTTGCAAACACGAAACCAGCCCTCCAAGAAATAGTGAAAGAGGTCCTCTAAGCAAAGAGAGAGCCTAAAAGCAGCAAAGATCAGAAAGGAACACAGACAACATACAGTAACAGTCACCTTACAGGCAATACAATGGCACTAAATTCATACCTTTCAATAGTTACCCTGAATGTAAATGGGCTCAATGCCCCAATCAAAAGACACAGGCTATCAGATTGGATTAAAAAACAAGACCCATCAATATGCTGTCTGCAAGAGACTCATTTTAGACCCAAAGACACCCCCAGATTGAAAGTGAGGGGGTGGAAAACCATTTACCATGCTCATGGACACCAAAAGAAAGCTGGGGGTGGCAATCCTTATATCAGACAAACTAGATTTTAAAACAAAGACTGTAATAAGAGATGAGGAAGGACACTATATCCTACTTAAAGGGTCTATCCAACAAGAAGATCTAACAATTGTAAATATCTATGCCCCGAACATGGGAGCAGCCAATTATATAAGGCAATCAATAACAAAAGCAAAGAAACACATTGACAACAATACAATAATAGTGGGGGACTTTAACACCCCCCTGACTGAAATGGACAGATCATCTAAGCAAAAGATCAACAAGGAAATAAAGACTTTAAAGGACACACTGGACCAAATGGACTTCACAGACATATTCAGAACATTCCATCCCAAAGCAACGGAATACACATTCTTCTCTAGTGCCCATGGAACATTCTCCAGAATTGATCACATCCTAGGTCACAAATCAGGTCTCAACCGGTACCAAAAGATTGGGATCATTCCCTGCATATTTTCAGACCACAATGCTTTGAAACTAGAACTCAATCACAAGAGGAAAGTCGGAAAGAACTCAAATACATGGAGGCTAAAGAGCATCCTACTAAAGAATGAATGGGTCAACCAGGAAATTAAAGAAGACTTTTAAAAATTCATGGAAACCAATGAAAATGAAAACACAACTGTTCAAAATCTTTGGGATACAGCAAAGGCAGTCTTGAGAGGAAAGTATATAGCAATACAAGCCTTTCTCAAGAAACAAGAAAGGTCTCAAATACACAACCTAAACCTACACCTAAAGGAGCTGGAGAAAGAACAGCAAAGAAAGCCTAAACCCAGCAGGAGAAGAGAAATAATAAAGATCAGAGCCGAAATCAATGAACTAGAAACCAAAAGAACAGTAGAACAGATCAACGAAACTAGGAGCTGGTTCTTTGAAAGAATTAACAAGATTGATAAACCCCTGGCCAGACTGATCAAAAAGAAAAGAGAAATGACCCAAATCAACAAAATCATGAATGAAAGAGGAGAGATCACAACCAACACCAAAGAAATACAAACAATTATAAGAACATATTATGAGCAACTCTATGCCAGCAAATTAGATAACCTGGAAGAAATGGGTGCATTCCTAGAGATGTATCAACTACCAAAATTGAACCAGGAAGAAATAGAAAACCTGAACAGACCTATAACCCACTAAGGAAATTGAAGCAGTCATCAAAAATCTCCCAAGAAACAAAAGCCCAGGGCCAGATGGCTTCCCAGGGGAATTCTATCAGACATTTCAAGAAGAATTAATACCTATTCTCCTGAAACTGTTCCAAAAAATAGAAATGGAAGGAAAACTTCCAAATTCATTTTATGAGGCCACCATTACCTTGATCCCAAAACCAGACAAAGACCCCATCAAAAAGGAGAATTACAAACCAATATCCTTGATGAACATGGATGCAAAAATTCTCACCAAAATACTAGCCAATAGGATCCAACAGTACATTAACAGGATTATTCACCATGACCAAGTAGGATTTATCCCTGGGCTGCAAGGCTGGTTCAACATCCGCAAATCAATCAACGTGATACAATACATAACAAAAGAAAGAACAAGAATCATATGATCCTCTCAATAGATGCAGAAAAAGCATTTGACAAAGTACAGCACCCTTTCTTGATCAAAACTCTTCAGAGTATAGGGATAGAGGGTACGTACCTCAATATCATAAAAGCCATCTACGAAAAACCTACAGCGAATATCATTCTCAATGGGGAAAAGGTGAGAGCTTTTCCTCTAAGGTCAGGAACGCGGCAGGGATGTCCACTCTCACCACTGCTATTCAACATAGTATTAGAAGTCCTAGCCACAGCAATCGGACAACAAAAAGAAATCCAAGGCATCCAAATCGGCAAAGAGGAAGTCAAACTCTCACTCTTTGCAGATGATATGATACTGTATGTGGAAAACCCAAAAGACTCCACCCCAAAACTGCTAGAACTCATCCAGGAATTCAGTCAAATAGCAGGCTATAAAATGAATGCACAGAAATCCGTGGCATTCCTATACACCAACAACAAGACAGAAGAGAGACAAATCAAGGACTCGATCCCATTCACAATTGCACCCCAAACCATAAGATACCTAGGAATAAATTTAACCAAAGAGGCAAAGGATCTGTACTCAGAAAACTATAAAATACTCAGGAAAGAAATTGAAGAAGACACAAAGAAATGGAAAAACGTTCCATGCTCATGGATTGGGAGAACCAACATTGTGAAGATGTCAATGCTACCTAGAGCAATCTACACATTCAGTGCAATCCCCATCAAAATACCATCCACTTTTTTCAAAGAAATGGAACAAATCATCCTAACATTTGTATGGAACCAGAAGAGACCCCAAATAGCCAGAGGAATGTTGAAAAAGAAAAGCAAAGCTGGCGGCATCACAATTCCGGACTTCCAGCTCTATTACAAAGCTGTCATCATCAAGACAGTATGGTACTGGCACAAAACAGACACATAGATCAATGGAACAGAAGAGAGAGCCCAGAAATGGACCCTCAAATCTATGGTCAACTTATCTTTGACAAAGCAGGAGAGAATGTCCAATGGCAAAAAGACAGTCTCTTCAACAAATGGTGTTGGGAAAATTGGACAGCCGCATGCAGAAGAATGAAACTGGACCATTTCCTTACACCACACACAAAAATAGACTCCAAATGGTTGAAAGACCTAAACGTGAGACAGGAGTCCATCCAAATCCTAAAGGAGAACACAGGCAGCAACCTCTTCGACCTCAGCCACAGCAACTTCTTCCTAGAAACGTCGCCAAAGGCACGGGAAGCCAGGGCAAAAATGAACTATTGGGATTTCATCAAGATGAAAAGCTTTTGCACAGCAAAAGAAACAGTCCACAAAACCAAAAGACAACCGACAAAATGGGAGAAAATATTTGCAAATGACATATCAGATAAAGGGCTAGTCTCCAAAATCTATAAAGAACTTTTCAAACTCAACACCAAAGAACAAATAATCTAATCAAGAAATGGGCAGAAGACATGAACAGACATTTTTCCAAAGAAGACATCCAAATGGCCAACAGGCACATGAAAAAGTGCTCAACATCGCTCGGCATCAGGGAAATCCAAATCAAAACCTCAATGAGATACCACCTCACACCAGTCAGAATGGCTAAAATTAACAAGTCAGGGAACGACAGATGTTGGCGGGGATGCGGAGAAAGGGGAACCCTCCTACACTGTTGGTGGGAATGCAAGCTGGTGCAACCCCTCTGGAAAACAGTATGGAGGTTCCTCCAACAGTTGAAATTAGAGCTACCATTCGATCCAGCAATTGCACTACTGGGTATTTACCCCAAAGATACAAATGTAGGGACCCGAAGGGGTACGTGCACCCCAATGTTTATAGCAGCAATGCCCACAATAGCCAAACTGTGGAAAGAGCCAAGATGTCCGTCGACAGATGAATGGATAAAGAAGATGTGGTATGTATACACAATGGAATATTTTGCAGCCATCAAAAGGAATGAGATCTTGCCATTTGCAACGACGTGGATGGAACTGGAGGGTGTCATGCTTAGTGAAATAAGTCAATCAGAGAAAGACATGTATCATATGACCTCACTGATATGAGGAATTCTTAATCTCAGGAACAAACTGAGTGTTACTGGAGGGGTTGGGGGTGGGAGGGACGGGGTGGCTGGGTGATAGACATTGGGGAGGGTATGTGCTACGGTGAGTGCTGTGAATTGTGCAAGACTGTTGAATCACAGATCTGTACTTCTGAAACAAATAACGCAACATATTTTAAGAAAAAAGAAAAAGAAGAAGATAGCAGGAGAGGAAGAATGAAGGGGAGTAAGTCAGATGGGGAGACGAACCATGAGAGATGATGGACTCTGAAAAACACACTGAGGGTTCTAGAGGGGAGGAGGGTAGGGGGATGGGTTAGCCTGGTGATGGGTATTAAAGAGGGCACATTCTGCGTGGAGCACTGGGTGTTATGAACAAACAATGAATCATGGAACACTACACCAAAAGAAATGATGTAGTATATGGTGATTAACATAACAATAAAAAAATAAAAAAAAATGAGGAAGTGAGGTCACCCACTGAATGGGGATGGGGAGGTGGGGGAGTATTAGAAGACAGGAGAAGCTAGGAAACAGTTGGCTGGGGCAGTGGTGAGGGGTTAGGGCTGCGACATGGAGCAGGTCCGGGACAGTAATCAAGAACCTGAAGAGGAGCCAGCCAGCAGATGTGTGTCCCGCGCCCCCCCGCCCCGCGTGCCAGGCACTACAGCCAGGCAGAGGCAGGTGAAGCCAGGTGTGTTCACACCCCCCGGGCCGACTAACCTTGAGACTGATCTGTCCTGACTCTTGGCTTCCCGCTCCCCCCACCCCCGCACCCCCGCCACTTAGCCAACCATATCCCCCTTCTTAGACAATTTACTTTAGAAAACTTGTAATTGCAGATTCTGTCTCTGCCCCTTGGAGATGTAAATCTGTTAAAAGCCTCCTGCCAGTGTTACAACCCAGAACTGTCTTTCTCAAGGATGTGGGCGCTATCCCTTTGACATGTACAAATCCGAGGAGATGCCAGCCCATCTACCAGTCTCTGTGGGAGGGTAGAAGCCTAACTGATGTGGGTGCCTCTCCGCGAACACACGTGGCCTAATCATGTTGACCCGTGCCCCCGTCACATCTTCCAGCACTTTGCCACCAGCTCATGCCAACCCTTCAGCAGCGGGGCTCTTGTGACCACCACCAGAGCCCTGAACAGTCTTCCCTGATGGGGTGGCTTTGTCCAAGGAAGGTTTGCCCTGCCCCTTCCCACTGGGCTTTGGTTTCCGATCCCCCCTCCCAGGGAGGCTGCAAAGCAAAGGTTCTCATCTTTCCGGGAAGGGGGGTGGCACATGCCGCAGGGAAAGCATTCCTGCGTGCATTTCCATTCTTGCTCTGGCTCGGTAGTTCCTTATTGCTTTATGGCTTCCTGGATGCTTTTGAGCAGAAGAAAACATTTTTATCCTGCTTCATTTCAGTTGTTTCCAATGGAGGGTTGTTATGAATAACGTGGGAAGGAGGAATCAGTCATGACCTTTGGGACTCCTCTGCTTACCCTCTCTCCGGTGTCTGAGACCCGGTGTCCCCGAGCTAAAGTGCTCCTCTCTCCCTCCACCCCTCCCAAACATGGGCCTCCCACAGCGCTGTCTCCACGAAGGCCACTAGAAGTGCCCCACATCCCACAGCCAATAGGCCTGGGATGACCACAAGCCTCATTATGTGAATGAGAAAATTGTGTCTCTTCTTCAAGTGAAACATTTGTAAATAAGCATATTATTTCTTAATAATTACTGTAACAAACAAGGACTCTGTTTGAATAAGACTTTTCATTCCAACAGAAAACTGTCAAAATATACAAATTCAGTTACAAGAGACTTCACTACCATCTGCCAAAGTTGTAGTAAACATACAATTCCCACTGATGAAGTTAAACATATAACACAACTTTTTGAAATAAGGCATTGTCTATGCCGTGAACAGCACTCCCTTCGATGTGGTAGCCTGAACACTTGCAAGGGTAACCCTGGATTAGCCTCTTTAAAATTTACTTCATTGTTTTCATCTTTTAAATATATCATCAATCTGTTCCTTTTTCCATTGTGCATCAAGCTTGGACCGTTGCAGTACCCTCTAGCTGGTCTTCCTACCTCCAGCCTGACCCCACCTCCCCACATGCGCATGCTGCTCACAGCACGCTGAACCTGAAAGGCCTTGTGGGTCTGCCATTCTCCCTCCGCCTGAATGTCCTTTGCAGGGAAATTTCTACATACCCTTCACGACTTAGGATAAGCAGAAGCTCCACTGTGCAGATTCTCCTGTGTGTCTCATAATGTCCTCCCATGACAGTACTTGCCACAGAAAATGAATGGTTTATGGATTTGTTTCTGTTTGTTTCCCCACTTGGTTGTTTCTCATCTTGTAGGATTTATGGAGCTTCCTCTTTGCTCCCATGGTGCCCTGAGCACATCTCTATGACAGTACACGTTCTATTTTTCCTTAACCGTAGTTCAGTCCCTGTTCCCATCATTTGACTGATCTTCTTCAGTGGAGATTTGTCTTGCAGGTCTTTGAGCCCCTGTATCTAATATGGTGCCTGGCCTGGTAGACTCCTCCTTGTTTGTATAGTTTGTGTCTCCCAGGCTTACATGATTTTTAGAAGGCCAGCCCTCTCCCTCCTCACCCGCCCCGAGACTAAGTGCTGGGGAAACGGTCTTGCTGCCCCTGTCATTAGCCACAAAGCCACTAGGGGGCAGGAAACCCCCATCCTTTCCTAGATGCAAGCCCAACCAGCCTTCCCCACAGAATTCAATTTTCCACAAGCCCATGTGCTGAGAGATCATCTTGCAAAATGGTCAACTCAGCAGATAATCAGCTTGCTAAGTCCACGAGGAATTACTTGAAGTTGTGGTTTTACTCAGAATGCCCCCCAAATGCGTAATGTTTCAGAAGAAGCGAGCTTTTCCTGAACTCAGTCTACTATTTTCTCTATTTTGGGGAAATGATATTCCACGAGGCTATGACTCTCTGCCTCAACTGACCTCCACCTCTGGGAGTGGCACAGCTGGGATGATCACAGGGTGGGATTGAAGGCTTTTTGTCTGATTATTTTGATGAACTGATTTTAGGTGAATTGACCTAGCACCCCAAAGAGGGTGGGGATTGTTTCTAGAACAGGTCCTTCTTACTAGGAGCATAGATTGGGCGGGGAGTGGTAGAGCCTGCCTTTTTTTTTTTTTTTTAAGATTTTATTTATTTATTTGAGTGAGAGAGAGAGCAAGAGCAGGGGAGGCAAGGGGCAGAGGGAGAAGCAGACTCCCCATTGAGCAGGAAGCCCGACTCAGGGCTCCATCCCAGGACCCTGGGATCATGACCTGAGCCGAAGGCAGCCGCTTAACTGAATGAGCCACCCAGGTACCCCTGGGAGAGGCTTTTCTCACCAAGATGTAGTCTGTGTAGACCCGAGTCCTTGGTGGGCAGGGCCAGTATCTCCAGGTTTTCTTTGGCTTCCTAATGAGGTGGAACATGAAGACCAGCCCAGAGGGGAGGTGGACCCCCCTAGGACAGAGCAGCCCCTCAAAACCTGCTCAGTCCCCCCGCCCCGGGTCTCTCTCTGGAATTCTCAGCACCATCTCAGACATTTCAAAGACCAAACCTGGTGTGATAGTGTGAGCTCAAGTCCATGGGTCATCAGCTTCTTCATTCCCATTAAAAGTGTGGTTACAAGGATGAACCTCCAGGACACACACACGACCTATGCTAAGTGAATAAGCCTAGTCACAAAAGGGCAAACACTGTCTGATTCCACTCATATGAAGTATTTAAAGCCCTCAGAGTCATAGAAACAGAAAGTAGAGGGGTGCCTTTGTGGCTCAGCTGGTTAAGCATCTGCCTTTGGCTAGGGTTGTGATCCCAGGGTCCTCGGACGGAGCCCCTTGGGGGATGGAGCCCCATGGGGGACTCCCAGCTCAGCAGGGAGCCTGCTTCTCCCTTTCCCGCTGCCCCTCCACCAAGCTCTCTCTCTCTCTCTCTCAAATAAATAAATCAAATCTTAAAAGAAAGAAAGAAAGAAACAGAAAGTAGAGAGGTGCTTACCAGGGGCTGGGCGAAGGGGAGGGGAATTAGGGGTTAACGGGTACAGAGTTTCATTGCTGCAGGATGGGAAAGTTCCGGAGCTCTTTGCACAACAACGAATGTACTTGAGGCTCCTGAACGGTGCACTTAAAAATAGTTAAGATGGTAAATTTATGTAATGTTATGCCTGCGTTGGCCTTTTTAAAAAACCATAATAAAGTAAGTTTTTTATTCAGTGTTCGACTGCCTTCTGCAGCAGGGAGCTTTCCCAAACTATTAGCGCTCACAAAAAGGGTTTCGTTTATAAACCATTGGAAAGCATGGAAGCTCTAGCATTTCAAATGTCTTACTAGCGCTAAGAAGGAACCTCTTGGCCTGGGAAGCAGAGCGCTCCCCAGATCGGGTTGGAGGGTCCCCCTGGAGGGGTGTGAGGAATTGTTGGAGGTGGGGGTGGGAGAAAGAAAACAGCGGCTTCCCGGTTTCCGCAGTCTTGGGAAGGGGTCTCGGAGCCAGGGCGGTGGAGATCACTTGGAGAAGAACCGCCTGCTGGGCGCCGTCCCCGCGCTGGCCTGGCTCAGCTTCTGCAGGCGCCACGACGCCCGTCCCGGGGACGGGGACCCCTGCACAACGATCCTCTCGGCGGACCCTCCCGAAGCTCGGCTTGGGCCCCACCCCGGGCGCCGCAGCCCCAGACCGAGCCTCCGCTCTCCCGTCCCCACTTGCCTGCCCTTGGGTCGGCGGCCGCGCGAACCTGGCACCCGTGCTAACTCCACCCCCCAACCCACCCGACGGCCTGTGTGCGTCCCGTTTGCCCATCAGCCCAGCAACTTCTTCCGGCTCGGAAGTACAGTTTGTCAGAAGGATCCCGCCCCTGCCGCGCCGGGTTCGCCGTTGCTTTCTCTCCACACTGCCCGCGGGGACCTCAGCGACTTCTCCGGAGCCATGGAGCCTGAGACGCCCCCGGGGACGGGATCGAGGTGCGTGCGCGCCGGCGCGAGGTTCGAGGCGGCGGCAGGTGGCGGCCAGGGCGGGCAGGGGGGTCCCCTGGAGGGCGGGCAGCGGCCTCGGGCTCCTGGGCAGCCAGCCGCTCAAGCCGGGCCTGGAGGGGTGGGGAGTGGGTCTCCGGGGCTGGCGCGCGGGTCGCGGCCTTCCAGGGGGACGGCGTCGTCGCGGGGCGCCCGCAACCCACGTGGGGGCCGATGGCAGGGCCCGATCTGGGCCGGAGGGAGGCCGCGGGAGGCTCTGCGAAGCTGGCAGCTCAGACGCCGGTCTTCCACGTTCACTTTTCTAGTATTTTCCTCCCCGTGCACTGTTGGGTCCCGTTAACTGAGCACTGAAGGTGCCAGTGGTTGCCAAAAACAAGACTCTGAGTTTATCTATATTTAAGCCTCCTAGGCTCTCACCTTTGAACTCTTTCTCCTCCTCCTGATGACTGACTTGCCGGGCTGGGACGGAGTCCTCCCCGGGTTGGGCTCTGGAAGCTTCTCTGGCCGTCTTTTTCTGTGGGTGTGAACTGCCCCTTAATGTGGGACAGATCCCCACACCATTGGGAGTTTGCTTGGATGGCTGAAGCCACGGCCCCCTTGGGCTATATCCTGAGAAGTGCAGGCTGCTGGAGGGTCTCAACTAAAGTTTTGGAGAGAAAGTTGTCTTTTTTCGTCTCCGTTAACTTGCTGGGGTCTCCAGAGCCGTCTGGGAGGTTTTCCGAGGGGCGTGTGGGTAAAGGAGAGAGTGAGGGAGGGGGGTGTTTTGGCTCCTTTTTGTCCTTAAAAGTGTGTGTGTGTGTTTTTTTTTTTAAGATTTATTTATTTATTTTGAGAGAGTGAGAATGAGAGAGAGAGTACATGAGAGCGGGAAGGGTTAGAGGGAGAAGCAGACCCCTCGCCGAGCAGGGAGCCCAATGCAGGACTCGATCCTGGGACTCCAGGATCATGACCTGAGCCGAAGGCAGTTGCTTAACCAACTGAGCCACCCAGGACACCCTCCTTAAAAGTGTTTCTGTATGCTAGGGAGAAAATGCCACAGGTTGGCAACTGTCCACATGGAGGTGGGTGGGTCCTGATGGCCGCCTGGCTGGGAATTTAGCAAAGACTAATTTAGTCACTGTGATGGACAATCATGTAAAACAGTGGAGCTGAGGTGGGAAATAAATTCTTTTCTTCTTCAGACCTGCTGGAGGTGTCTGCGTCCTTCAGCTATTTACCCATTAGTGTCTTCTTTTTTTTAACTTAAAAAAAATTGATGGGCAAAACATACCACTTCACTGGCTTGGGATACAATATAAAGTTTCTTCTCTTTTTTGTTTTTTAAGATTTTATTTATTTGGTAGAGAGAGAGAGAGAGAGAGAGAGCACAAGCAAGGGGAGCTGCAGGCAGAGGGAAAGGGAGAAGCAGTCCCCCTGCAGAGCAGGGAGCCTAACTTGGGGCTCCATCCCAGGACCCTGGGATCATGACCTCAGCCAAAGGTAGAGGCATTATTAATGGACTGAGCCACCTTGGCGCCCCCAAGTTACTTCTCTTTTATTATTCAAAGTGACATGACTACATCAAAAACTAATGATGTACTAGATGTTGGCTAATTGAACATAATAATAAAAAATAAAATAAATACCTAATAAAACAGAATGAAAATGAAGAAAAAAGTGACATCACTCCTATCTCCCTCTTCATTTCTAAAAACTGTTTTTCCTCCTTTCGTCACCCCTCTCCCCCATGATCATTCATTTAACACCACTTAGGGAGCATATGCTACCTGCCAGGCACAGTATTAGGACCTCGGGACACAGAACAAGACAGGCGTGGTCTCTGTGCTTATGGAGTTTCATACTAAGAGCGGAAGAGAGAAAAGAGAACATAGAAGCTAGACAGTAAATACTATCAGATAGTAACAGCATCATGAGCAAAACCAAGGAGACTAAGGGGGATGGAGAGTTGGGGAGAGGGTCTCTTCATTCAGGGGTGTGTCGTGGTACAAAGGTACTCTTAGAAGTGTCCCAACAGTGACTGGACCTCATCTACCAAAAAGCCTGTTTCTCCTTGGCATGACAGCTCTGAGGTGTGTGTTCCAGGCGAGGCGGCTTTGCCTCCTGCATCCTGTGGAGATCCAGAGATGCAGATCCAGAGAACAGCCCATCTGTGGCCCGATGAGCTTCTCTGCACCTCACTCAGTCCACTGCATTTGTGTGTGGGGGGGTCCTGGGGGGAGGAGTCTGGGCACTGTCTTCCCTGGCTCCTCCCAGCCGCAGGGCTCTCCTGTCCCACTCTTCGGTTCCTCCAGCGGCTCATCTTTGTTCTTCAAGTCCTCATAGCCATCCGCTCAGTCACAAGCAGGCACTTAGCAGCGAATGCCTTCTCTCTAAGCTGTAGATGCGGTGGTGGACAAACCAGGGCAAGTCCTCCTTCTCGAGGGACTTACCTTTCAGTGGTGGGGAGACAAAAAAGAAGGCAATAAGCAAGTCAATGCACCGTGTGAAAGGTGGTTGCTGTGGTTGCTGGGGAGAAAAATAGAGCAGGGTGGGAGGGGGCATGGAGTGCTGGTGGGATGCAGCAGGGAGGGTTGCTCTTAATTATAGGTTGACTGCAGAAGGCCTTCTGCACCACAGGGACACTGCAGTAAAGACCTAAAAGAAGGGAAGCTGCCGGGCGCCTGGGTGGCTCAGTTGGTTGAGCGACTGCCTTCGGCTCAGGTCATGATCCTGGAGTCCCGGGATCGAGTCCCGTGTCTGGCTCCCTGCTCGGCAGGGAGTCTGCTTCTCCCTCTGACCCTCCTCCCTCTCATGCTCTCTGTCTCTCATTCTCTTTCTCACAAATAAATAAAATCTTAAAAAAAAAAAAAGAAGGGAAGCTGCCTTGCACAAGTCTGGGGGAAGAATGTTCTAGCTCAGATGAACAACCGGCACAGAGCCCCAAGGTTGCCTGTTTGGGGAACAGCAGGGAGGCTGATGTGACTAAAGCAAGACAAAGCAAGGTGGAGGGGGTTGGGGAATGAGATTGGAGAGGCAGCTAGAGCCCAGATGGGGTAGGGTCTTGTCGACCACTGCAAAGGCTTTGCCTGTTACTTCAAGTCAGTGGGGAGCCATTGGGGGATTTCGGACTGATGAAGGACATTATCTGTCTCTTGTTTTGGTAGGAGCACACTGGCTGTTGATGGGCAGTAGGCTCTAGAAGGGTGGAAGCAGGGGTCCAGTGATGGTGGTTTTGCAGAAGTCCGGAAAAGAACTCATGATCAGTCCAATCTGGAAGAATCACAAAAGGCTTGACATGGAGGGGACACTTCAGCTAAGTGGGAAAGAATGGGGAGGAGTTTTCCAGACAGACAGGAGAGTGGTGCAGAGAAGGGCATGTTGGACCTTCTGGATACCTGGGGCCTAGGTGGTAGAATTGAGGTGGGGTCCCTGATTGGGAAAGGCACCCCCAATTGCAGATTATGCATTCTTTTTAAGCCCACATGAAACATTTACAAAAATTTTACTGGGCTAAAAAGTAAATCTCGACCAGTGAGAAATATTTTATACAGATGTTGTTCTCTGACCAGAGAGTAATAATATTAGAAATAAATAAAAAGATAGCAAGTCTCCCAATACATTTTTAAATTTGATAATCTCTTCTCCTAATTTATGGATCAAGAAAAAATAATGGTTGAAATTAGAACATGTTTAAAGCTGACCAACAGAAAGAGTGGGGAGGACCACAATGCTCTGAAAATGTCAGTTCTAAAACTAAGCCACACATTCGATGCAATGGCATTCTAGCTTTCAACAGGGATTTCCTAAAGACAAAGACAACTGATTTTCAAAGTCCTACAGGAGATCAAAAAAACCAAGAAGAGTGTGACAATTTTGAACAATAGCAAGGTCTTGGGACCTACCCGATTGATCATGTAATGAAGACTTAAAGTTATATTTTAAGTAGAATAATATTAAGTCATTTTGGTCTTAGTAAATAAGATTTTCTGGTTCAGGAATAGACTGAGCGAGCATCTAATGGACAGAACAGACAACCTAGGCATAGACTTGAGGAAATTAGGGCCCATGGTATCTGACAGAATCATTTGGAAAAGGATGGACTCTTCAAGAAATGGTGCTGGGAAACTCGGCTCTTCAAGTGGATCCTGATTCAGTTGGGAATGCTGATCTCGGACTAATGGTGGCTTACACCAGTGCTTCTCAAACTTGAGTGTTCGTGAGAAGCACCTGGAACTTGTTCAGTTACAGATTCTGATTCAGGAAGTTTGGGTGGAGACTTGAGATTCTGCATTTCTGACATGGTCTCAATTACTGGCCTGTGAACCACGCTTTGAGTAGCAACAGCTAGATCTTTAGAATACCAGATGTTTATTTAACAAAACGGTGATCTCGGGGCGCCTGGGTGGCTCAGTCGGTTAGGCGTCTGCCTTCGGCTCGGGTCATGATCTCGGAGTCCTGGGATTGAGCCTCACATTGGGCTCCTTGCTTGACAGGGAACTTGCTTCTAACTCTACCTCTACCATTCCCCCCACTTGTGCTCTCTGGCTCTCTCTCTCTCTGTCAAATAAATAAGTAAATCTTAAAAAAAAAAAAAAAGGTGATCTCAAGGGTGTTTTGGCAGCTCAGTGATGTCATCAGGGATTCTTTTATCTCTCTGCTCTGCAATCCTTCAGTGTGATGGCACACACTGAGATTCTGTTCTCTTGTTGGTTACCTCATTGCCTTCTGATATCTGCTGTGATTCCAGATATCATATTTATTTTTTTTAAAGATTTTATTTATTTATTTGAGATAGAGAGCGAGAGAGGAAGCACAAGTGGGGGGAGGGGCAGAGGGAGAGGGAGAAGCTGGCTCTCCACTGAGCAGGGAGCCTGAAGTGGGGCTTGATCTCAGGACCCTGGGATTGTGATCTGAGCTGAAGGCAGACACTTAACCGACTGAGCCACCCAGGTGCCCCCAGATATCACATTTAAATTCCAAATAAGAAGAAAGCCCAAGGAAATATTCCCTCAACTGTCATCATGTAGAACTGGGTCACGTGGCCACTCCCAGTTGAAAGGAAGCTGGGAGAAAGAGTGTATTAGTTTCTGTTGCTGCTGTACCAAATTGCCACACAATTAGTTGCTAAAAGCCCACCAAGTTATTATTTTACAGTTCTGGAGGTCAGAAGTCCTAAAATCAAGGTGCTGGGCGGCATCCTTCCGGAGCTTGTGTGGCAGAACCCATTTCCTTGCCTTTTCCAGCTTCTAGAAGCTGCCTGCAGTCCCCTTGACTGGTGGCCCCTTATACCATGTTCAAAGACAACAGTGTAGCACTTTCAAATCTCTCTCACTCTCTGACCTCTGCTACTGTCCTCACATCTCCTTTTTCTTGCTCTGACTTTCCTGCCTTCGTCTTGGCAGGACCTCTTACGGTGCGATTGTATTGGGTCCACCTGAATGAGCGAAGATTATCTCTTCATCTCACCATCCTTAATCACATTGGCAAAGTCCCTTCTCCCACGTAAAATAATGTAGTCACAGATTCCGGGGAGAATCTTGGGGAGGGGCATTATTCTGTCTATGGTAGTGTCTGCATTTCCTCCAGTGTGTATGTGGGGGATGAATATAGACAGAAGGGGGTTGTTGGCTTAGTCAACCAGCAGTGTGTGACATCTCACCAGTACGGATTTATTTCAGAGACAAGAGCACAGAGAGGATCCTGGGAAACAGGATTTCTTATCCTCATCTAGTCTGAGTTGACGTCAGTAGCCCCAATCCTTGGGGAGAAACTAAAAAGAGAATGCATTTTCTTGCTGTTCCTCTATGGACTGTTCATGAGTGGCTCACTAATGAGTTGCTCTTTGTCCAGCAGAACCAACGGGAGCCCATGTCAGCAGAGGGAGCCCGGCTGCCCCATGCAGGAACTGAGACTTCTCCTCTTAGGGAGCAGTGGTGCGGGGAAAAGTGCCACAGGAAACACGATTCTGGGCAAAACCGTGTTTGTGTCCAGCTGTAGTGGCCAGATGGTGACAAAAAGGTGCGAGAGAATGAGCGGGGCCACGGGAGAGCGGAAGGTTGTGGTCATTGACACCCCCGACCTTTTTTCCTCCCTGTCTTGTGCCGAAGACAAGCGACGCAACATCGAACACTGCTTGGAGCTCTCTGCGCCCAGCCTCCACGCCCTGCTGCTGGTCATTCCCATTGGCCATTATAAGGTGGAGGACAAAGAGGCAGTCAGGGGCATCCATGAGTTGTTTGGAGCCGAAGCCAAGAGGTATATCATTATTGTCTTCACTCGGGAGGATGACTTGGAGGATGTCTCTCTGCAAGATTACATCGAAGGGGAGGAGTGCCTCACCGAGCTGGTTGAAAACTATGGAGGCCGATACTGCGCTCTGAACAACAAGGCAAGCGAGGAGGAGCGGGCCCATCAGGTGAAGGGGCTCCTCTGCCAAGTCCAGAATTTGGTGGATGAAAATGGAGGACCATATATTGTGAACTTCAGAAATGAAGGCAGCGGATTCCTGGTAAGACATTCTTAAGTTCTGCAAGGATCTTTCTTGCTAGAGCTCGTGGTGGACGATGGGCACAGATAAGGGAGGTGTGGTGTTGTGTGATGGACCACAGGCTTTGTTTAAGGAGATATTTAACCACGATTTGCAAAGATGAGGCACCACACGGTAGGGTGGTTTGAGTATTAGCCTTTGACCTTTGGACTTTATTACCAAATTAATGGATACGTTTAAGTCCTTACCTGACTATATCCCTCACAGTATTGGACACACAAATGGACCCTCTCTTCCCTTGGCTTCAATACAACTGCACTGTTTTTGTTTTCTTCCTCCTGCCCTTTCTGGCTACTCCAGAGATTCCCGAGCTCTCCTTGCATGGCCTCTGAACACTGGCGTCTTCTAGGCTTTCCTCAACTCTGCCTTCCAGCTTTGAGCTCTGTCGATCGCTAACGGTTTCCAGATTCATTCCTCCAGTCCAGGCCTCTCCTCTGAATCCTATTCCCTTATCTGACTGCTATTTGACATCTGCACTTGGCTCCCGTATAGGATCTCAGACTTCATATGTCAGACTTTTGGTTTTCCCTCTGAAATCTTTAAGACTTCCGTTTTCCTTTCAGCTGGGTACATGGTCGTGCTGCTCACCATGCTCTTCGAAACTAAACCCAGAGTTCAGCTTTTCTGCCACCTACTAGTTGGCAGCTGTTATCTGAGAAGCCATAAAGTCTGGTGTGGTCACGGTGCCTGGAACCCTCCCACTTCTCTCCATCTCTGCTGCCCCCCCCAATCCGGTCCAAGCCAGCCTCGGTTCTTGCCTGTCCTGTCTTACGAACAACCTTCCCCCCCCGTTCATTCTTGTGCCTTACCCCTCAATCCGTTTCATACACAACAGCCAGAGTGATATTTTATTTAATTTCTAAACCTGAATAGAAAGTGTATTTGTAGCTAAGGAAGATACAAAAATTCAGGCATTTGCCTTTGAGGAGCGTACACTTCGGTTTGAGTGACTCATGCATAAGACACAAACAATTCCAGATGCAGCATAAGTAAGTGAATGTTGGAACAGAGGATTCTTAACGCAAGTGCCAGCAGAGGTAAAGCAAGCAAACATCCAGCGTAGGGGGTGGTGTCGGTCAGAGTGAAACTCTGAGAACTGATGAGCATTAAGCCCAAACAGGATGGAAATGAGTACCTACTGAGTCCCAGACACATGAACGGATGAAGTCTTCACAAGCACTCTGTGTACTCATCTTCTACAGGTGAGGACCTTGAGGCGCGAGAGAACTTGTCACTCTCTTATCTCCTAGGTCTGCCCTCCCTCTCTCTCCTTTATAACCAGCTGTCTCTCTCTTGACGGCTGTCTGGAGCAGGGATGTCTGCAGAGAGGATCCGGGCCCAAGATGAGCTCTCTGCAATGTACCCTAAACACGACACCCTCTTGTTTAAAATGCTGCAGTGATTCTCCGCTGATCTTCGGATCAAGTTCAGAATCCCTGATCTGAGCTGGTCCCTCACCCTCTAACTTGCTCTTCATGTGTTGGTCTCACTAGCCTTCCCTGTGGTCCTTGACTTGCTTTCACGTCCACTCTGGAGCTTCCAACCTGTGATTTGGTTCCCCTGGACACTTCCCCTCTCCCATCCGACCCCGTACCATGTCTGCTTTTGTGTATCCATCTGGCTCAGCGTGAGCTCACTTCCTCAGAGGGTCTTCCCCGCCGGCCCCTCCTTCCATTTTGGCACTCCTCGCGTGGCCACCACGAGTCAAGTGATTGCTGTGAATATACTTGCGGTGGTTGCCTCCCCACAGACTCCCCGAGGGACGGAACTCATATCCATTTCCTTGACCCAGGATCTTATTTTTGTCATCCGTAAAACAGAGATAATAATACGTATCTCAGAGATTTCTGTGAGGAGTCAATGAAATAAATGCTTACAAAGTTATTTGCTAATACTTGAGATGTAAGCATTTGGTGATTATCAGCTGCCGTTAGTATTGTTATTAGTATTGTTATGGATGTGTATAAGGTTCACATAAGTTATGGAGACATTAAGGACTTTAACAACCCAGAGACTGACCCACTTTTAGGGCTATTACCCGGAAATAAAAACATTCACATATATAAAGATGGATGTATAAGGGTATTTATCATGGCATCTTTTGAAATAGTAAAGCCAGAAATAACCTGATAGTCATTACATTAGTACAGGATGTTCCATGTCCATGCTGTGGAGCAAATAGCATCTCCTAAAAAAACGGTATTGATCTACGCACACCGACTTGTACAGCTGTACAGGACATATTATGAAGCAGATTGCAGAACAAGATGCCTAGCAAGTCTCCCTGTGTGTTCGTATATGCTTGAGTGTATGCGTATAAACTTAGAAAAACACAGAAGGATGTATGTTAATTAGCAGCTGCTCCTTTTACAGTGAGTTAGAAATTTTAAAACTATTAATTTTTAGATCGTACACATTTGCATTGTAACAACGCTTGGCATTTAAAACACATGAGAGAATTTGAGTTGTGCCAGGTAAGATGAAAGAAGTCTGATGGTCAGAGCTGCGAGGAGAGGATCCAGGGAGAGGAATCGTGGAAGGGATCCACAGCTTGGGGTACGGCCAGGTAAGAAAGCAGAGGGAAAATTTCCTTGGATGGCATGGTTACAATAAAGTATTGGAAGCTTCTAGGAATAGCAGATTCATCAGCATTGTGTATCGTTTTTACCTCCTCTTTTGATTCCATGACAATTTAAATTTTGGGAGCGAGTCTGCTTTGCCAGGCAGGGGAAAGGAATACCAATTGTGTGTTTGGCTCCACTTGCCCACCTGGATGGGGAAAGTTCCAAATTTCCCTGGTTCTTATGTCAGGAGAGGCTTTATCTCTATCCTGGGGGTGCAGTGTAGGCAGAAGACACCAGAGATGTGTGGGAGCTTCACACCCAATCTCCTCCCTTCCCCCGGTCCCTCAGATGAACATCCAGACATCAGTGGGCTATAGTTTCTTCTTCCAGGAAGTCCAGTAGCTCTTCTTAAGGCTCTGGATTTTCTCCAGGAACAGCAGAAACTCTGGAAGACTTTGAAAGGAATTGCCATTACTACTGGGGACTGGGGAAAAGGAAAGTTGGAGCTTCAGGCTCCATGCCTTGGTTAGATGGCATTTGTGGGGCTCCTCTGAGCAAGAACAAGACCCATCTTCATACTTCTGGGAAGCCTGTTGTGGTGACAGCAGTGGGGTCTCAAGATCTACTGTCATTGTGGATGAGTCTACAGGAGCCAACAAGGAACATGACCACGACCACGGCCTTGATCTGACCACAGCCTCCTCATCAAATTACTCTGAATTATATACTTGTATCTCCATTTCTTTACTTTGCAAAAAGATGAAATATTAGGTCCCTGTGCATCATTTTCACCTTCATTTTCTAGTATTGTGTGAATGAAGCCACGTCTCAGAAGGAGGACAAGCCGCATGGTAAGATGATCCTTAAAAATGCTAGGCTTACATCTGTATCCTTTTGAATGCATCATGCGTCAAAATGAAGTGGAGAAATTAGGTAAGTAGGAACAAAGATGTACTCTGGAGGCCTAGCTCAGGTTGGTGTCCACAGCCTATCCCCCAGGGAACTCCTAACACTTGGGAGTAGGTTCTGGACATGGCGTGGGTGTCCCGGGTCTTCCCTGAAATGTTATGGAGGTGGGCTTGCTCTTTGTGGCTTCTTTCCCGACTCAGCCTTGTCTTTCTGGCCCTGGATCCAGGACTATACAATGTTGACTCCCCCGGGGAAAGCAGTAATCACCTTCATGGATAACACTCATTTGTAGTATTCAGTGGTGGAGGTCAGGATCTGTGTGATGATTGCCATTAATGATACATCCTGCACACTGCACAAGTCAGTTCATATAGATCCACCTCATTCTGTTTGGTAGGTGCAATTTTGTCCACAGTAAGGGCGTACATGACTAATTCAACCATCCCTTTACTGATGGACTTTCAGGTTATTTCTGGACCAGCTCTGTGCAAGAACTGAATATTCAGCAGTGAATAAGATATATGAGTTCTCTGTCCTCATAGAACTCCCCCAAATAATAATGATAATAGTTATTGTTAGTTTAATTTTAGTGATAATAATCACAATTACCATTACGTACTGTAAAAAATATAAATAATTCAATCTTTCCCGCATATAACATAATTCTCATAATAACCATACACATATATTCCTCTTAACAGCCCTATGAAGAGGGTGGTATTATCATTATTCTCATTTACAGATGAATAAACTTAGCCCGAAATATGTGAACCCAGGCAGAAGTAGGGATTTAAAATTCTGTTGATGTCCTTTAGTCAAGACCTCCAGGAACTTTCCTGTTATGTCCCCACATGATCCTCGTGGCCCTGAGGAAATAGCATGCCATGAGGAGCCATGGGGTATCTCAGAATGAGGGCATTGGAAGGGACTTTTGATAGGATGCAGACTTGTATGAGGTGATTTGGGGGAAAGTTGGAGCTATCGAAGACAACATAAGGAGGACACGCCGTCACTGGTGTTTCAGTGGCTTTTTTTTTTTTTTTAAAGATTTTATTTATTAGAGAGAAAGAGAGAGAGCATGAGAGCGGGGTGGGTCAGAGGGAGAAGCAGACTCCCCACGGAGCAGGGAGCCCGATGCGGGACTCGATCCCGGGACTCCAGGACCATGACCTGAGCCGAAGGCAGTCGCTTAACCAACTGAGCCACCCAGGCGCCCCGTTTCAGTGGCTTTCTTTAAAGGATGTTCATTCCATCTCCCAGACCTGCGGCTCAGACACCACCTCCCAGACCTGTGGCTCATCGCGCCCAGGATGCCTCAGACTCTGAATATTCCCTGGAGTGGCTGACTCTGCCATTTGCTCAGCCTGTAGGTCTGGTGCTGACCTCGGATTGAGGAGAAGTGGTGGGGGCAGGGCATGAGGGCAGAGATAGTTTTGTGGCACAGGTTTCTACAGCCATTTATTGCGGTACAATTAACATAGAGTAAAAAGCACAAATCTTAAGTGTATTAGCTCAATGACTTTTTACATATCTGCATATATGTGACCACCATGGAGATAAAGATCTGGAGCATTTCCATCACCTCACAAGTTTCTGCTGGGTCTCCCCAAAGGGAACTGAATCCAGACTTCTGGGAACATAGACTAATTTTGTCTGTTCTTGAACTTCATAGAGCGGGACCCGATAGCGTGTGGTTTTGTGTCTGGCTTCTTTCATTTAGCATGTTTTGAAGATCCCTGCATGTTGCATATCAATAGTTCATTTATCCATTCATTCTTTTTTTTTTTGATTGCTGAGTAGTATAACATTTTTTTAAAGATTTTATTTATTTATTCATGAGAGACAGAGGAGGACAGAGAGAGAGGGAGAGAGAGAGAGAGAGAGAGAGAGAGAAGCAGAGGGAGAAGCAGGCTCCCAAGGAGCAGGGAGCCCGATGCAGGACTCGATCCCAGGACCCCGGGATCACGACCTGAGCCGAAGGCAGACGCTTAACCATATGAGCCACCCAGGCGCCCAGTATAACATTTTTATAACATTTTATAAATATACTACCAAGGGGCATTTTATTTTATTTTATTCATTTATTTTTTTCGAAGGGGCATTTTAACTGAGATTCTCCCTTGTCCTGCTTTAGCCCATGGACTTCACAGCCCAGGCACTTACCTTTGGTAGCAAAATGAAAGGAACTCTAAGGACCAAGAACACTAAAGGCCCAGTTTAACATTTTCACGCTCCTGGGAAATCTGGAGCGTTTTACATCTCTCTTCACTTATTCATGGCCGCTTTTGTGGCTTTTAGTCGGGGAGGTAGCTTCTGACTGGGTCTGGAGTCCTGCTGCTCAGAACACTAATGGGCATTCTCTGTAAAAACTGACAAGAATGAGAAAGCATAGGACCTGTCCACATCTCTGCATTCAGCTTCCAGAAGAGACTCTGACTCTGCTCTTTTGTGCCCCCCAGGGCAAGAGGAGAAGGCGCTTCAGGCCCCAGGATGCAAGCCGGAACCTGGGCCGTCCAAACTGAAGGTCTTGCTTGTGGGCAAGCGCGGAGCTGGGAAGAGTACAGCCGGGAACCACCTTCTGGGGAAGCGACAGTTTGAGACCAAATTCAGCGAAGAGTCAGTCACCCAGAGGTTTGTGTCTGGAAGCAGAATGTGGAGAGAGAAGAAAGTTGTGATCCTCGATACTCCAGACATCTCGTCTTCAAAGGACATTAGAGCAGAGCTCCAGAGACATTACTTTGGGCGCCCCCACGCCTTCCTGCTGGTGACGCCGCTGGGCTCCTTCGCCGAGAAAGATGAGGCGGTACTGGACACCATCCGGGGCAGTTTTGGAGACAAATTCGTGCAGTACCTGGTCATTCTCCTCACCAGGAAAGAAGACCTAGGGGATCAGGATGTGGAGATGTTCCTGAAAAACAGAAATAAAGCTCTCTACAAGCTCATCAAGGCGTGCAAAGACCGGTTCTGCGTCTTCAACTACCGAGTGACTGGGGAAGAAGAAGAGCACCAGGTGGACAAGCTCCTGGAAACAGTTGAGAGCATGGTGCAGCAGAATGGGGGCAAGCCCTGCAGCTTCAGAGGGGAAGGTACACGGTGTCTAAAAACATTTTCGAGATGCTTTCAGAAGCTAGATATGACAGATACGAGAGGTGGGGAGAGGACATAGAAAGGATGGGTCCAGTCTACTGACTAACTTTGCTCTTTCTCCAAGGTTACTGAAGTTATGTGCCTTTCCATGCACATAGCTGTCTTTAATTCTCTCCTGACCCTTCTCCCCTCTCTCCAACTGGATGGTGAAGGTCTTGAGGGAAGGAAATGAGCTTTTTCCAATCTCTTCTTTTCCCCACTGTGTGTCTGTCGCCCAGGGCTCAAGACTCAGTGCTGGTGATGAGATAGATAGTTCTGGACCGTTGGTTTCATCTCTGTCTCTTTAGCCCGCTCTGACACTCCCTCCCTCTCTCTCCCTCTCTTGACTTCTTGGTTCTTTACGATTCTCTCTTTGGAGAGGGGAGGCCATTTTGAAGAGAGGAGGATGAGGACTGGGAGCCTGAATCCTCACATGGCACTAGATGGGTTTCTTAGCCCAGTCACACTACCCACGGCTTTAGCGGAAGTCCCCATGCCCTCGGGGCTACACGCTCTATTGCCCTGAGCTGAGATTCTTCCAGGGCAGCGTGACTCACCCCTTCGTCTTCACTTCAAATGCCCTCCCTTGAGAAGAACATGGACTCAAAGGAGTGTATCTGTTTACGAGCCCTCTCATTGTCAGCCCAGAGGGCCAGGTGCTGGGGGGGCCTCCTCAAGAGGTATAGACATGCAGGAAGGTCAGGAGAGGCTGATGTGGGGAAAGCCCAATTTGAAATGGGCTTTGGAGAATGGGCAGGGTTTGGGTGGCCGGCAGAAAGCTGGAAGACGTGGCAGAGAATACTCCAGCAATCGGAAGCAAGGAGGTGGGACTAAGCCTACTGCCAACGGAGTGGCCATGATGGAAATGGAGGGTTCATGCCTCTACTCGATGTGGGATGGGTATTATAGACCAGATCACAGAGGTTCTTGAGAACCACCCCTCTGAGGGTGTGGAAGCAGGGACTGACATCCATGACAAATATGGGACTATTGGAAGATGAATCTTTAAGCATAACCATGAGATTGGGAGTTCAGGATAAGCAATCCAATAATTTCCCCTGGAAGGAAGAGCACAAGGTAGGCTTTCCTCCCTCTCTCTTTTAAGGTGGATATGGGTAACTTGGCAAAGAATGTATAATTGAGAGAATTGTGAAAAGGCCAGCATGGAAGAGAAAGACCACAGTACAAGTGCAGAGTCATAAGGAGCCCCCCCCAACACCCATTGCAAGGTCGCTAGCATCTGTCATTCCATTTTTAGGGACATCTGTTCTCCATCATCACTACAAAAAACAGTGTGAGTGCACATTCATTCTTATAACCACGAGGTGCCTTTTGACTCATCAATGAAAGACACAACTCAGTTTAATGTGGTTTTAATGAGAAATGAATTTTTGGTGATCCAAATGAAGGAACTAGGAATCTGTCAATGATATATGTAGTTGCTTTTTCATGAAAAGTCAATTCTGTGGAATAATTTTTCAAAACCATCAAGGAGATTTTGCTGCAGTTAGCATTAGCTAGCAATAGGAAGACATCGTTGCAGCAGGTACCGAAGACCAAGGGATGAGATGTGGGGGCTGGATGCAGCTGAGCGGGTGATGGGTAATAAAGCCACCAGCACTCACAGGGTGCCAGGGAGTCAGGGAAGTTACTAGAAGGAGGGAGTGAATTCAGAGATAGGAACAGTGCCATGTCATGGATGAGTGCGGGGCAGAGATGGTGGTCCAAGTCATGCTTCTGGTTCTCAGAGCGAGTGCCTGGAACCGTGCTTGGGGATAGAGCTGCCAGGTGAGAGGGTGGCCGGGGTACTCTCTGAGCATCTTCTGCCGTGACATCTGGCCGCACTTTGAAAGCTGCGCCCAGATCAGCCCGTGGCCACCAATCTTTCCTGCTTTCCTTTCGACAGATGCCCTGAGCATTGTCCTGGTGGGGAGCAGCGGCACTGGGAAGAGCGCCACCGGAAACACCATTCTCGGGAACCTCGACTTCTGCTCTCAGTTCCAAGCGCAGCCGGTCACCCAGACGTGCCAGAGCAGCAAGAGGATGTGGGGCAGGCTGCAGGTGGTGGTTGTGGACACGCCCTCGCTCTGCCTGATGACCAGTGCCGAGGGGCGTCGGTTCCCTCTGGAGGAGGAGGTCAGACGCTGTTTGTCCTGCTGTGAGGAAGGGAACAAGGTTCTGGTTCTGGTGTTCCAGCTGGGACGGTTCACTCAGGAGGACAAAAGGGCAGTGAAGGACTTGGAGAGCATCTTCGGAGAGGAAGTTTTGCAGTACACAATCGTGCTATTCACTCGGAAGGAGGACCTCGAGTCAGGGGACCTTAGAGACTATGTCCAGAACACAGATAACAACACTCTTAAGAACATCATTAACAAGTGTGGGGGGCGAGTCTGTGCTTTTAATAACAGAGAAACGGGCCAAGCCAGGGAAAACCAGGCAGTAGAGCTTCTGAAAATGGCTAATGAGCTGATAAAGAGCCACGGAGGGCAGGGATACCCCCACGAATGGGAGAAAGTCAGCAAAATCATTAAAAATGCCCAGGAAAAGTCCAAGCCCAGAAAATTGCTGAGGCATTTAAAAGACACTTTATTATAGGCAGCTGACGTGCCTGGGGATCTCTCTAAGGTAGAGACACCCTCACTTGGGAACGGGGTGTGGTAGGATTTCTGGGATGGGAGGGGGCTCCAGCACGCTGAGGGCTTGGCAGGTGTGTGCAGCTCAGCCTGTGCTGCGGTAGCTTTTTGTGGGTAAATGAATCATCAGGCTGGGGCAGGGGATTGATTCTAAAGGAGAAGGAAGAAATTAGGTGGGGAAATCTGGAAAGAGGCTTCAGAGCTTGGGTGGTTTTGGGGGCCAGAACTAAGTCACATGAATCACCATGCCTGTGTATGTAGAGTGGCATCAGGACAGACACCGCGACCAAGGCCAAGGCCAGCCTGCGGTCAAATACAGAGACCTACCCAAGGATCAGGGGATCCAGATCCATGAGAGCAGAGCAGTGAGCAGTGTCCCGCCAACTCCTGGCATGGCAGAACGGAGAAGCCGGACTCACGTGGGTCGCCACGTGCCCCGGGCTGCTTGCCTGGCCTGCTGCCCGCCCCCCGCTCCCCCCGCCCTCCTCGGGGCTGCCTTGGCACCACTGGGATAGGACTCGGGGCCAGCATGTTCCTTTCCTTACAGGGTGGCTATTCCAAGGCTGAATAGAAAGTGCGACCCAGTCTACTCTTCTTTCTTGTCCCTTAGGAAATGAACATGAGTCTGGGAGGTTTGAAAAGAATTTATTGCTAACCATCGCAGTGAAATAGAGTAGAACAAAAATCAGACACATGGTGAAATTGCCAATTAGCCAATTGGTGCTTACCAATTGGCTAATTGGTGATTAGCCAATTTTGCAAAGTTCCAGAATTCTAAGTAGAAGTCTCGATCACCTCTAGAAAAGTTTATCGAAAACTCCTTTGCACTGGGTAATGGACACTGGGGAGGGTATGTGTTGTACCGAGCACTGGGTCTTATATGAGACTGATGAATCAATGACCTGTACCCCCTGAGACAAATAATACATTAAATGTTAATTAATTGAATTTAAATAAATAGATACACAAAATTTTTAAAAAAGAAAACTGCTTTGCACTTTTCTCCTTTTTTAATCCCTGAGAGTTAGAAATTAGGGTAACGCTCATAGAACTCAAGTAATAATGTCTTGAACACACTAAGGGCTTATTGTGTCTCAAGTCAGGAAGTCCAAGGGGAAGCAGTCCGAGGCTGGTGTGGCCTCCACGCTTATGGTCACTTCTCGGGTCCAGGTGTGGTGGTTTCTGCCAAGGCCGAGCAGATGGTATTGAGGGCTGCCTGGTGTGGGCGATATACGAGGCGAGAATTATGGAGTCTTCTCCCAGGTAGGTGCGGTCAGATGTTATCACTGTTAACCATTTTGTGTATGCTTTGAGGGCAGGATCTATGTCATCTGCTTTTGTCTTTTCAAATTATCCATTGCCGGGGCGCCTGGGTGGCTCAGTTGGTTGAGCGACTGCCTTCGGCTCAGGTCATGATCCTGGAGTCCCGGGATCGAGTCCCGCATCGGGCTCCCTGCTCAGCAGGGAGTCTGCTTCTCCCTCTGACCCTCCCCCCTCTCGTGCTCTCTATCTCTCATTCTCTCTCTCTCAAATAAATAAATACAATCTTAAAAAAAACCAAATTTTCCATTGCCTTCAAGTTTAACCCATTTATCAGAGCATGGACTGTCACCATTAATACTGTTGTACTCTCCATAACCCTAAATATGACAAATTCTGGATAAGGGGTGTATAAATATATTGGGTTGAATGAAGTAATAAAGGTGAATTATTTTATAAACTCAGGTCCTCCTGATTGCTATTTTTCTGACTTGGGGGGAAGAGCCCTCCTCCATGGAGAGGCCATGCAGATGTTTATAGACACGCTGACTCTGGTGAGGTTTTTGGATCTTTGGGGCATGAAGACCTTCAGAGTGGGTGACAGCCACTTCTTTACTGGGCCTCTGCCAGCTCAGGAATCCCCCACTCCGGGCATTTCACTGTGGCAAGGACAAATAAATTAGAACCAGGACCGTGGGAGGAATAAAGTCTAGAAGGCATTTTGTGCCTCTTCCCAGAGCTTCCCTTCTGTTGGAAGGTAGGCACAAAGCCCAGTGTGCTACCCATGGTTGAGCAGGTGGCATTGGGAGCTGCATGAGGTGGGGGATGTGTGGGCTAAGCCATGTGACATTTTCTCCCAGGTAGGACCTAACATCCATCTCCACTTTCCTTTAGGACCATGCTTGAAGGGCAGGACAACACTGCTATGTCAGGTCCCCCAAGGGGCACAGGCTGGGAGCTAGGAGTGCAAGAGGTTTCCCAGGGGCAGGGGGCGAAGTAATGGCTATTTAAGACTAAAGAGGAAGCAGAATCGGGCCAAGAGAGCTTTCACACTGCGATGCAGATCTGACACTTGCCAAAGGGAAGGGGGGAGGTGCTGCCTGGGTGGGGAGAGTAGCGCCCTTGACAAGTCGGCACCGTCTGAATAGGGAGTTCTAGGGCAAAGACGGATGCATAGCAACGATATCCTGCGTTAGGTGGATGCTGGCGGCTCCTCAGTGCTCAGCCCTTGGCTAAGGGCTGCCTGGGAAGGGCATGGCTTTGGCCCAGAAGCTGAAGTGGGTCCTGAAAGTGTTGCAGCTGGAGACTGCCAGCTAACTGCCCTCCTTGGAGCAGAGTGGAAGTTTTCCTTTCTTTTTCTTTTTTAAATGCTGTACGTTAGATCCCCAGAAGTTATTCATCTTATGGCTGGGAGTTTGCACCTTTAGACTAACATCTCTCATCCCTCCACCCCCCCAACTAACCCCCAACAACCACCATCCTACTCTCTGTTTCTATGAGTTAGAGTTTTTTAGATTCCGTGTGTAAGAGAGATCATAGAGTATCTGTCTTACTCTCTCTGACTTATTTCACTGCGCACAATGCCCTCACGATCCATCCATGCTGAGCTGCGCACAATGCCCTCACGATCCATCCATGCTGAGACAAAGGACAGGATTTCCTTTTTTTTTTTTTATGGCTGAAGAATATTCCATTGTCTATATACACCACATCTTCTTTATCCACTCCTCTGTTGATGGACACTGAGGTTGTTTCCATGTCTTGGCTATTGTGAACAATGCTGCAATGAACAGGGTAGGGGGTGCCGATATCCTTCAACACCTGATTTCATTTTCTTTGGATATACACCCAGAAGTGGGATTGATGGATCATATGGTAGTTGTCTTTTCAATTTCTTTTTTTTTAAAGATTTTTTATTTTAAGTAATCTCTACACCCAACATGGGGCTTGAACCTCACGACTTCGAGATTAAGAGTCCCACACCCTACCAATTAAGCCAGCCAGGCATCCCTATTTTTAATTTCTTGAGGATTCAGACACTGTTTTCTTCGGTGGCTGCACCAATTTACATTCCCACCAACAGTGTATAGGGTCCTCTTTTCTCCACATCCTCGTGGACACCTGTTATCGCTTGTCCTTTTGATAATAGCCATTCTCACAGGGGTGAGGTGATACCTCCTTGTGGTTTGATTTGCATTTCCCTGATGATCAGTGATGTTGAGCATCTTTTCATGTCTCTGCTGGCCATTTGTATGTCTTCTTCGGAAAAATATTTGTTCAGGTCCTTTGCCCGTGTTTTAACCAGATGGCTTTTTTTTTTTTTTTTTTTTTTGCTATGGAGTTGTCTGAGTTCCTTATAAACTTTGGATATTAACTCCTTCTCAGATATATAATTTGCAAATATTTTCTCCCATTCTGTACTTTGCTTTCTCATTTTGTTGTTTCTTTTGCTGTGCCAAAGCTTTTTACTTTGATGTTATCCCACTTGTCTGTATTTGCTTTTGTTGTCTGTGCAAAAAAAATATTATTATTTTGTGTGTGTGTGTGTGTGCAAAAAAAATCATTGCCCAGACCAATATCAAGGAGTGTTTCCCTGAGCTCTCTTCTGGTAGTTTTACCATTTCAGGTCTTACACTTAAATCTTTAATTCACTTTGAGTTAATTTTTGAATAATACAAGTCCAGTTTCATTCTTTTGCATGTGAGTATCCAGTTTCCCAACACCATTTATTGAAGAGACGATCCTTTCCCCATATATTCTTGGCTTCCTTGTCAAAGATTACTTGACTAAATTTTCTTGAAGGAAGAGCCTTCGAGAGTGGTGCACCTTTGTAGCTGTCACAGCTGGCTGGCATGCTTGCTCCCTGCAGAGCCTCTTCTCCATATATGTTTGGAGACCAGTTCCTGCAGGGTTCCACTGGGTCTCTCCTCCTGTGAGGCAACTAAAAGTGGAAGATTTCTAGGATGAACTGCGGCTCTCGTCACTGCATTCTATCTTGGGCGGCATGCAACTCACGGTCTTCCTCTTCCACCGCTCCTTCCCATTCCCCTTGCCTTCAGCTTTCATTTCTGTTCATGGCCGTGTTTACCTGTTGTGTGACCCACACTCTTGTTCCTGAAGGATCTGAGACCCTGGTAAGACTCTAAGACTCTCAAGTGCATGTGTCTTAGCAAGGCCACTAAATGCTGGCTATGAATTTCTCATCCTGCCTGCTCAGTGAAGTATCATTGATGTAATGGGGTGGCTCCCAACTGAGAATGACCTTGCCCCACAGGGTAGGTTAAGCAACCTCTAGAGACATTTTTGGTTGTCACAGCAGGGGGGTGCTACTCGCCAGAGATGCTGCTAAATGTCCTACAATATACAGGACAGTCTGCATAACAAAGAATGATCTGGCCCAATATGTGAGTAGTACGGAGATTGAGAGACCCAATGGATACAATGGATCAATGTGGTGTCCAGATGTTGTAGCTCTCTTTGGATTAGAGAGTGGGAGGTGTTAACTTCTAATGAGGTGGTTTTTCCTTATTCACAGTGTTTCTGTTCAACTAATGCATTGTGTATATACCTGTTTGTCACACGGGGTCATCCAGTGTCCCCAGACTACCCCCCCAAGCCTCCCCTTCCTCATGGTGACCCCTTTCACTTCCTCCTCTCGCTCTTCCTGCCCTGAGAAAGACCTTGTGCAGAATGTGGCATTTGTGATGAGTTTAACTTCCAGAGTAAAAAACAAAGAAGTGTGCTGATAACAAAAAGACAGAAAATCTGAAAAAAACTTCATCTTCCTATCCCATCGTTACAGTGGTTGATGCCATGGACCCATTGGTCCAGCCTTCCCTACTGCCATATTATGCTTCTCCCCGGCAGACTGAGACATCAGCATGTCTCACCTTCCAGTTTTCCAGGAGAGGCAATGCGATGCTAACAAGAAGACTTCGTGGTCATAATTCTCACACTTACTTCTGAGAATAGACACAGGATGTACTCACCAGATCGGTGTGAAATCTACCTGTGAACAACATGATACACTTTGCTCTTCAGCTACCAACATTTCCTGTTTTTCTCTTCTCACTTAAACCTGTATTCAAAAATGTTAGTGGATGTTAGGGTGGCGGGCCTGTGTTTCCTGACCCCCAGATTAAAAAGGGTCAAGCCCGGGTCAGGTGTTATACCCCAAACATAGCCTTTGGAAATATATGTGTAATTTGTCTGTACTAAAGCTACAGTAATTTAAAATGAGGTCATTTACGTTGTGAATGTTTTCCTAGCTTTCACTCTTCCTGCTTTTGCAGCCCTCCAGAGCCCCTGCAAGTTCTGGTTTGTTTTCCTTGGGTATATTTCTGAGGTTCCCCAAAGGATGAATTCTATAAGCTCCTGAAAACTTCTGGGACCTGCCATGTGGTACTTACCTTGCTTTTCTTCTTTTCCTGATATGAGTCCTCTGCTGGGTACTGCCTACAAGACACTATTATCATCAGGCATGACTCTGAGGCTTACTGGTCACCATGTCTTCAGGTTGTCAACATTGCCAGGTCTACCAGGGGCTGGACCATCCTCCTGTTTGGAGGATGGTCCTCTGTATTTCTTCTGGGCTATGAGGTTCTTGTGGGCACCACTGTGGTTCTGCTGGCCACTCATCCCCTTCCTCCCCCGCTTACCTACCCTGGAAACGGTGACACACTCCACTGAGGCCCACACTAAAATCCTCAACAAAATACTAGCAAATTGAATACAGCAACTTATAAAAAGAAGTGTAGACCTTCTTTAGACTAAATCCTCAACTACACTAAAATCCTCAACAAAATACTAGCACTTAGACTAAAATCCTCAACAAAAATACTAGCAAATTGAATACAGCAACTTATAAAAAGAAGTGTAGACCTTCTTTAGACTAAATCCTCAACTACACTAAAATCCTCAACAAAATACTAGCACTTAGACTAAAATCCTCAACAAAAATACTAGCAAATTGAATACAGCAACTTATAAAAAGAAGTGTAGACCATGAGAAGTAAGCACCATCTAAAAATACGTATACCTGGGATTTAACCCTGGGAATACAAGATTGGTTCAATATATAAATATCAACCTGTGGGTTTTACCACGTTAATAGAATGAAGGACAAAAATCACATGATTCTCTCAATAGATGCAGAAAAAACATTTGACAAGATCCAACACCCATGATAAAACACTCGATAAATTAGGAAGAAATATAATCGTGGTGTGCTTCACAATTGTCCAAACTCCTTGGTAGTTGAAGCAAAGCTGTTCATACTGTGGCCTCCATGTAACTCTCTGCCCACAATTCTTACTCCTGTAGTCACCCCCCAGGGTCCTGTCCTCCTGCCTGCAGTGCCTCCCGCCGCAGCCCTCCCCGCCTCCCCAGACACACACTCATGCTGTGGATGACCGCTCCAACTCATCACTTAGATTTAATGATTCATCGTACATCTCATATGCAAGGACCCCAACGCCGGGCTCGAACCCATGGCCCTGAGATGAAGACCTGAGCTGAGATCAAGAGTTGGACACTTAACCAGCTGAGTCACCCAGGGGCCCCACATCTCATATTCTTAAGGAAAGTTTTCTGACCCAGCCAAGGATGGCTTAAGCCCCTCTCCTATTTGATTCTGTCACGTTCTGTGCATACCCAGATCCATGGCTTACTATTTCTTGTCTATATGCCCAAGTACGTTGTAAAATCCTTGGTGACAGAAACTCCTTATTGTTAAGTTACATCCTAATATTTGATCTGTCCAAGGCCCTCAATTTTTAATTTGTCACTCAGATGTCAGTTAACTATCCCCCAGTCCTCGATGAATTGGTTAAATTTGGTCCAAGCCATCATTACATAATATGTGAGGGCTCCAAGTCCTCCCTACTATTTCTAAGAGTTCCCTTCACTTTTTCCTCAGCCTTTTCTGTTTCCTCATTTCTATGAAATTATGCACCGTTTCTGTTTCAGCCTGTGCCCCTGAAAGCCTAAAGCACAGTGTTTTTACTGTTTCTTTTTAAAAAACTGTATTCAAACACAATTATCATATTCAGCTTTTTCTTTTTTTAATTTTAGGAACTTTACTGGAGACTGTGCAGAGTACAAGAGTCAGCCCACAGCCTTCCTCTCTCATTTTGATCACTTTTTTCGCTTCGCTCTCCTCTCTTTTAAAAAAATTTTAAACATGCTTTTTATATGAGATCCTGTCACGCTGTGGACAATAATGACATTTCTTTTTCAGTCTGCCAAGCTTTGGTGAAAAAAAGCCCCTCACCAGCGTCCCCCCCAGCACCCTGCCCTGCATATTATTGAAAAGTAGGAAAAGTCAATTTAATAAACTTAATTTAAATTTTAACAATTTCCCACATATTTAGAATATTGGATAAAGTATAGATAAATATTGAGTGTGGACCAAAAAATGTGCAAGGAACTCCATCAGGTTCAGCAAGAAGATACATTGGTACTTATTTTTGGTATCCCGCTTGTTTTCTATGAATACTTAAAAGACTCCAATCTAAATCTTCCCGCTCCTGGAGAAGGGCAGTCTTTTTTGGAATGCTCTCCAACTGTTTTATTTTTTTTTTCCTAGCTGTTTGCTCATCTCTGCTTGTTATTTCAGTTGTCTGCTGCCAATCCCTTCTCTAGGTTCTTGCTTTTCACTCTTTCTCAGGGTCTTGTGATGTGGGCTGAGAGATGTTTTGTGCTATGATCTTGTTTTGCAGCTTTTGGCCTCAGTCTTTCTTTGTCTTTTAGGAGCTGTTTTCGATAAGGGGTCATTACTTTGCTCTCGTCGTTTCATGTTCTGAGTGTCTCCTTATGCAGGTTGAGAGCAGGGACTTGTTTGTTTCTTATGCTGGGGTTCTAAAAGGCATTCCCATATTGGCTCTTCACTGGGGATTTTGCCTGGAAGTGCTTGAGAAGTTACTGATTTCACCGGAGATACTACATCTGAAGCTTTCTGCTAAGAAAATGACCATGTTTCTGCATTTGATGGCACATTACTCTTGTGCAGGAAGGCGCTCGTATAATGCAAAATCTTGTGCTTATCTGGACCCCAAGCAAACTTTGTAACATTAGAGGCCACTGGTTTGGAAATAAGTTTGTGTGTGTGTGTGTGTGTGTGTGTGTGTGTGTGTTTTCAAAGATTTATTTATTTATTTACTTACTTATTTATTTTAGAGATAGGGATAGAGAAAGAGCGAGTGTGCGAGCACGGGGAGGGGTCAGAGGCAGAGGGAGAGAGAGAATCCACAAGCAGACTCCCCAGCAGAGTGCTGAGCCCCATGCAGGGCTCGATCTCACGACCCTGAGATCAT